>NC_140176.1:46839068-46857879 GCF_963971535.1 Notolepis coatsorum | reverse complement strand
TCTGTCTCTTTCTCTCTCTCTCTCTCCCTCTACTATGGACAGAGAAGAGAGACAGAGAAAGAGAGGGATAGAGGGGCAGGGAGAGAGAGACCAAAGCTCATCCCCATGCATGTCTTCCCCCTCAAGCTGAATTTGTCACCATTTTATGCTCGGCCGATGGTTTGGTCAGAAGTCTGAACGTGGCGTTGTTCACAGTGACGGTGACATGGCCAGTTTTATTATTATTGTAATATTATCTTCATCAGACCACTGTCTTATTATTACATTATTATTGTAATATTATCTTCATCACACCACTGTCTTCATCAGTTTTATTATTATTGTAATATTACCTTCATCAGACCACTGTCTTCATCATTACATTACATTATTATTGTAATATTATCTTCATCGTACCACAGTCTTCATCATTATTACATTAGTATTGTAATATTATCTTCATCATACCACTGTCTTCATCATTACATTACATTATTATTGTAATATTATCTTCATCATATCACTGTCTTCATCATTACATTACATTATTATTGTAATATTATCTTCATCATACCACTGTCTTTATTATTACATTATTATTGTAATATTATCTTCATCACACCACTGTCTTTATTATTACATTATTATTGTAATATTATCTTCATCATACCACTGTCTTCATCATTACATTACATTATTATTGTAATATTATCTTCATCATACCACTGTCTTTATTATTACATTATTATTGTAATATTATCTTCATCACACCACTGTCTTTATTATTACATAATTATTGTAATATTATCTTCATCACACCACTGTCTTCATCATTATTACATTAGTATTGTAATATTATCTTCATCACACCACTGTCTTCATCATTATTACATTATTATTGTAATATTATCTTCATCATACCACTGTCTTCATCATTATTACATTATTATTGTAATATTATCTTTATCAGACCTTCATCAGACCACTGTCTTCATCAGACCTTCATCAGACCTTCATCAGACCACTGTCTTCATCAGACCTTCATCAGACCACTGTCTTCATCAGACCTTCATCAGACCACTGTCTTCATCAGACCTTCATCAGACCACTGTCTTCATCAGACCTTCATCAGATCACTGTCTTTATCAGACCTTCTTCAGACCACTGTCTTCATCAGACCTTCATCAGACCACTGTCTTCATCAGACCTTCATCAGCCCACTGTCTTCATCAGACCTTCATCAGACCACTGTCTTCATCAGACATTCATTAGACCACTGTCTTCATCAGACCTTCATTATTATTATTATTATATATTATATTATTATTATTATTATTATTATTATTATTATTATTATTATTATTATTATTATTATTATTATTATTATTATTATTATTATTATTATTATTATTATTATTATTATTATTATTATTATTATTATTATTATTATTATTATTATTATTATTATTATTATTATTATTATTAAATTATTATTAAATTATTATTATTATTATTATTATTATTATTATTATTATTATTATTATTATTATTATTATTATTATTATTATTATTATTATTATTATTATTATTATTATTATTATTATTATTATTATTATTATTATTATTATTATTATTATTATTATTATTATCTATTATCTATTATCTATTATCTTATTTGCTGTGGGTTTGCAAAGAAAGATAGTACTGTAGGTTATTCACTCTGACTATACTGTTTCAAGATAGTACTGTAGGTTATGCACTCTGACTATGCTGTTTCAAGATAGTATCATAGTAGGTTATTCACTCTGACTATGCTGTTTCAAGATAGTACTGTAGGTTATTCACTCTGACTATACTGTTTCAAGATAGCACTGTAGGTTATTCACTCTGACTATGCAGTTTCAAGATAGTACTATAGGTTATTCACTCTGACTATGCTGTTTCAAGATAGTACTGTAGGTTATTCACTCTGACTATACTGTTTCAAGATAGTACTATAGGTTATTCACTCTGACTATGCTGTTTCAAGATAGTACTGTAGGTTATTCACTCTGACTATACTGTTTCAAGATAGTACTGTAGGTTATTCACTCTGACTATGCTGTTTCAAGATAGTACTGTAGGTTATTCACTCTGACTATACTGTTTCAAGATAGTACTGTAGGTTATTCACTCTGACTATACTGTTTCAAGATAGCACTGTAGGTTCTGTATTGTATGGCTCCGCTCGGCGTCACTACTGCACTGTACCTCGCTCGTGCACTGAATAAAAAATGCCACAATGCACCTTTACATCCCAACATCCGTCTGGCCACACCCCCATCAGCTTACCACACACTCGCCTCCTTCTTCGCTTTCACCACAAGGAAGTGCCTTCGGTAGATCCCCACTTGACGAGGTTGCTAGTTGAAGAAAGTTGGAAAACAAGAGATACGTTGACATCATATCTTTATTTTCTCTCTCACTATTTTTTGAGAAAATACGGCGATATTGTCTTCGTTACTGGAGTGTCTGGAAGATGATGATCATTCTACACCTCCACCGGTTTTTTCATATTAGGAGTTCACGCCGCTGACATGCCTCCCAACTACAATCCTCCTTGCTGAGGGTAAGACCCTCCAGCAACACAGCTGGACCGTAGGACGCACCGACTGTTGTGAGAAGCGGTGGGTTCCAGGTTTGGTGAGTAATGTTTGCTTGCGAGCACCACTTGTCTGTTAGTGCTATGGGGGCTAGCTGACAATGTTTACGAAAACCGGCCCCAGATTAGGGTCCTTCTGTTCAGCCTTTTAGGCGACGGCGGAGGATCTTGGTTTGAAGCCCATTATAGTCAACTAGTGGGCCACGACCAGTAACTGGTGATCCCAGGATTCTCTGGACGAGTGGATGCTTCTCTGTCACCGTGTAGGCCCCATCTTTCATATACAAATGAGAGTATACCCTCACGAGGAAATGTGGGCATGGATGTTCGTTATCGGGAGATCCATGTTCAAGTCGGCTACAGCCCAGATGGGACTTGTGCTGGCTCCGCCGGATGTCTGGTAAAATCACCGTTGTAAACTGTGTTGACATCTCTTTTTCTCTTCTCTCTTAAAAGGTGAGGAGGGTTTCAGAACGGCGGCCTGTCTGAAGTGTGGCTTGTTATATCGTTTGTGTACAAGTTCGGGTGGTAGCTGCTTAGCAGATAGCTGCTTAGCTTGAATGCTAGTTGTGGCCTACTGTGTTAGCCAGTCAGCTGTTAGCTGCGCAGCTGTTAGCTGCGGTGTTAGCTCGCTGTGTTTACCAGGCTAGTACACGTTAGCTTGCTGCTATCAGCCGAACGGCTGTTAGCTTAATGCTACACTGTTGAACGTTTTCTGTGACTATAACATGCCTTAAACACTCTGACTACGACGTCATCTTTGACAGAGGATGTTAGTCGAACCTACCTGGAGCCGGCCGGCGAGGACTGCGTCAACAAGGAGAACCGTAGCGGCGGGGAGCAGCGACGCTGCCCGTGTCGTCAAACACAGGATGCTGTGTTTACTATCGGTGCCCTGTTAGAGACTGCAGTTCGCTTGATCTGCGCTCTCGGTAGGAAGGTCCTGACCAGACCTTAAAACGCGTCTTCTTCCTTCCCTTCTAAATGTTTTGTAAATAACGATGTTTTCCAAAACGAGTGTTGCTGCACTACATTTAGGATACAACGCGAGTTGTGTGTGAATTGTCTTGTCACTGGTATTAGCTTCTCCATGCAAATCGGGTTGTTTGTTACAGATGTAAAAATGATCTGGTTTGTTGTGTTGAGAAACATCATGTGTGTTCATGTACCGTGTACTCACAACTAAGGGGGTTAAACTAACCTATAAAGCTATGCTTAGTGACATATGAGTGAAGAATGAATTCTTTTCTCAGCCTGTAATGACAATGAACAGTGTGTTCACATATTAATAGGTTTACCTGTTCAACTGGCCGTATTAAGGGTAAGGTAGTAGGGGTGTTTCCCCCCGGTTCCCTGGGGACTTCCTCACCCTCCTCTCAGACATGTTGTTTACAATATATTGTGTCACTGTGTGGTGGGATACGATGTAACCCTTAGCTTGATTGCTGGGGTTGTGCTAAAACTGCTTGAGGAACTGTATTTTCCTAAAAGAAAAGATTGTTTGGTCACTTTTCGTGTGTGCTTAGCAAGGCCTGTGGCCGATACTAATCGAGAATTGTGTATTCTCTCATTATGAAAAACGGCGTTCCTCTGTAGAGTGTATTGCCATTTTTTGTGGTGGTAAAGGGTTGTGTGTATCTTGTGATTTACAACTGGGTTGGGTTGGCCACAGAAGCACATGTGTAAGTCTGGTACCGGGGCTCTTAAGGGGGCCCTCTCTATTCTGTGTTTTTTCCTTAGTAAAAATCAGATAGCAGGTTAGCACATGAGCTGTGTGAAGCTGTTAGACGCTTCATGTAGCTGACTATGACTGTGTCATACTCTTTTTTGTCGTTACATCGTATCATGGGTGTGGGGTCGTAAAGGGGTGAACTGGTAATCCTTTCCTCCCCTTCTTTGATGGGCAGGGGTTAAGACCTCCTGTCCTTCAAGGTTCCTGTCACGTTGCTGTTCGGCATGTTACAGGGTAAGGGGGGGGGGGGGGGGGAGGGAGTTTCCTGGTCCCACGCCCTGGAATATTGGGCGTGTGCACCGCAGAAATTCCCCCGCCACAGAGTACATCACTGTGCGCGTCTCTGTTGGTAAGACTTCCGTGAGCTGTTCAGGTCCATATGATGGATCTGTTTCAGGGAGGGGTCAGGGCTCCTCCTCACGAAGCTCCTACTCGGTGAGTTAGGACTCTCCTTCCATGTGAGGGAGCCTCCTCAGAGTGCAGAGCCTCCTCCTCAGATTGTCAAGGTGAGTAGAACTCCAAAAAGGAGTCCTGCTCTATTGTGTGTGTATTCGATTCAATTCGATTATTGAGTGTGTATGGGTTCAGTGCCTCTTCGGAGAGCCCTAAAACCAAAATTTTACATGGCTCAATGTTGCAATATATTCTTTTCAATCTATACAGCTCGCGTGGGAAGTCTCTCTGGGGATTTCCGCCTCCTCCCTATGGGAGGGTGGTGGGATGTAAAAATGTAAAAAAAAATTACCCTCAGCCTGCGTCACGAGGGATTCATGTCAGTCTGTGTTCTTTCTTTTTTGAATAAAAAGAGGAAGGTACATGAAGCACGACGGCTCCGTGTCGTTCTCCCAGGCGACTTGGAGGAACAATATTTGGTGTCTTGCTAGACTATCCATTGATGTGTTTGGGTCTCGATGCATACATAGTGCTGGCTCTGTGTGTTTCTGTTACAGGATCACACAGGGGCTAAGTGCGCCTTGGTTGCTTGTTAAAACAGCGTTTTTATAGGGCAACTGGGATGGGGTTTTGTCTCTTCCGAGCGCCAGTTTACTAGGTTGTCTCGATGAATTCTCGTTCATATCTGGGGGATGTTAACGGAATAGATCTGAACATAGGTAGAGGGGTCTCACGCCCTTGGGGTGGGCCACTGAGCACGGTCTAAATGAGGACCGTCTGGGTGGCGCCCTCTTTTCATGTTTTAGATCGACATGCATACCTACCCCCTCTCCTGGAGTGGGCATGTCGGTGTGGTTAGGACACGGGACTGGTCTGGTCACACTGGTCCAGGTCAGTTAACCCGTTGTCTGCCGGGGATGCAGATCTGCTGTTCTGGTACACCGAGGGACTTGTGCTTTTTTCGGGGGGAAAAATGCCAGGTCGGTCCGGGTGTCACAGGGTTAGGCGCTATGGAGACCCTTGTTGGGTACATATTGTACTCTGCACTGTCGTAATGGCTTACGGCCATGCCAACCTGTACACGCCCGATCTCGTCCGATCTCGGCCGCTACACAGGTTTGGTCCTGGTTAGTACTTGGTTGGGAGACCGCCTGGGAATACCAAGTGCGGTGTGCTTGGGGCTGGTTCTCCATTATTTTCGCTCCTCTCTCACGCGTGGCGAAGAGGGGGCTGTTGGGGTGGTCTTGGACCTCCTCTGGCAACCCTGTGCTTCCCGTGCCGCCGGGCCCGGTCCGAAGTAATGTTTCGTCGACCCGTAGGCCTGGAATAACCCTTTTTTGAAAACTGAAACACTTGTACTGCGGTATAGCCAGTTATGCCCGCAGGTGTGTTTTGGAGTTTTTTCTTGAGGGGTTATAGGAACAACCACCGCATAGGGTAACGACAAGGTGGTTGATTCCCTGGTGTGTTGGAGCAGTGTCAACTCCCGGGTTACCCGGTTGAGTGTGCCCCTGCACGTTCATGACGTCTGCCAATCATGTCAGCCTTCTCTGCCTCAACCCCTCTGGGTGTTTTTTTTTTAATGGAGGCTTGGTCATGCAACAACGCCAGCATACGCCCCTTCCGCCGGGGGGGCTGTTCTCAGCTAACTCCTTTGGCGCCTGTCTCGTCCGCAGTGCTCCAGGCTCAGGTTACAGCCTGTTGCCTGGTTTCCCCGGTGCGCTGCCTGCTTCCGTTGGTTAACCTTTTTTGTGTGCTTACGGCCATGCTGACTGCCTGTTCTGCAGGGTCAGTGTACCAGGCGGTGTGCTATTGGGGGGAAAGGGCCCGCTCTTGGAGGGGCCTTATCCGAATACGCTGGCGATGTGGGGGGCGGTGTCACTAAGTGACCGCCTGGTGGGGTCTTGATGCCTGGCGTCATTGACCTCTCCGGGCCCCCGTTTTCCAGGGGATCTAGTCCCTTCAGTGGGTCTGGGTCTTCCTTCGCGCTCCGCTGCTACGGCCTTGCCACGGGGTTGGGTTTGTTCTTGACCCCGTGATTCTGGGGGCAGTAACAAGGTTGTTCCTTCCGTTCGTTCCCGGGTGGCATGCAGGTTGTGCGTGTGTGTAGTCGTGGGGTCAGGCCACGGTCTGCTCACCCTGTGCGTTGAGTTGCTTGAGTGCCTCTTCGCACGGTCGGATCCGTCGCCCTCCCGTGATCCTCCAATAGGGGGGGTGCCCTCCATTAGGGGGGGTCGGGGGGGCTCGGTCCTCCCTGATCTGATGGTTGTGGGGGGCCTCAGCGGGGTACATTTGTCGGCCGATGGCTCTCGCTCGGCCTCCCTTGTGCAGTAGTGACGCCGAGCGGAGCCATACGATACAGAACGTTAGGTTTTGGCTATAACCAAGTTCTGTGAGTATTGGTGACGCTCGGCGTCAGATGCCACTGCGGCCCTTGATCTCGCCTTGTGGTGAAAGCTTGGGAAGGAGGCGAGTGTGTGGCCCCACCCCTGCTTATGTAGGTAAGCTGATGGGGGTGTGGCCAGACGGATGTTGGGATGTAAAGGTGCATTGTGGAATTTTTTATTCAGTGCGCGTGCACGAGCGAGGTACAGTGCAGTAGTGACGCCGAGCGTCACCAATACTCACAGAACTTGGTTATAGCCATAACCTAACGTTATTCACTCTGACTATGCTGTTTCAAGATAGTACTGTAGGTTATTCACTCTGATTATACTGTTTCAAGATGGTACTGTAGGTTATTCACTGTGACTATGCTGTTTCAAGATAGTACTGTAGGTTATTCACTCTGACTATGCTGTTTCAAGATAGTACTGTAGGTTATTCACTCTGACTATGCTGTTTCAAGATGGTACTGTAGGTTATTCACTCTGACTATGCTGTTTCAAGATAGTACTGTAGGTTATTCACTCTGACTTTGCTGTTTCAAGATAGTACTGTAGGTTATTCACTCTGACTATACTGTTTCAAGATAGTACTGTAGGTTATTCACTCTGATTATACTGTTTCAAGATAGTACTGTAGGTTATTCACTCTGACTATGCTGTTTCAAGATAGTACTGTAGGTTATTCACTCTGACTATGCTGTTTCAAGATAGTACTGTAGGGCGGCTGAGTGGCGCAGTGGGCAAGGCGCTCGCCACTAACGCAGGAGACGCTGGTATCGAGCCCAGCTCTCTTGCTACCGGCTTGGCCGGCCGTCATACTAACACAATTGGCAGTGTTAGAGGGTGGGAAAGCCGGTGGGTGGGGATTGGACGTTGTGGACAGCGACTCCTATAGGTCGGTTAGGTGACGCCGGTGCGGCGGAAACAGGAAGTATCGGGGGCAGCGTGAGCCTCCCACGCGTTACTCCTCGCCACTGAGAGTTCGAGCTGCTGCGGTTAAAAGATGCGACAGGCTGCCTCCTCGTGTACCGGAGGGGACACGTGATGCAAGGCTTCTATCCTCACTACAGCCGACCAGTGGGAGGCATAGTCTAGCAACGTTCAAGACAGGGGAGGGGAGAATTGGAAATACGAAATTGGGATGGGAGAAAAAAATTGAAAATGGGGAGAAAAAGTGGATAAAAAAAGATATAGTACTGTAGGTTATTCACTCTGACTATGCTGTTTCAAGATAGTACTGTAGGTTATTCACTCTGACTATACTGTTTCAAGAGAGTACTGTAGGTTATTCACTCTGACTATGCTGTTTCAAGATAGTACTGTAGGTTATTCACTCTGACTATGCTGTTTCAAGATGGTACTCTAGGTTATTCACTCTGACTATGCTGTTTCAAGATAGTACTGTAGGTTATTCACTCTGACTATGCTGTTTCAAGATAGTATCATAGTACTGTAGCCTGTAGGTTATTCACTCTGACTATGCTGTTTCAAGCCCATTGCTTTTGGAAATTGGAAAATGGTGCATTCAATGCAAAATTATAATGACTATTTAAAAGAATCATAAAGGCAAGAAGAAATAAACATACATACATACATACATACATACATACATACATACATACATACATACATACATACATACATACATACATACATACATACATACATACATACATACATACATACATACATACATACATACATACATACATACATACATACATACATACATACATACATACATACATACATACATACATACATACATACATACATACATACACACACACACATAACATACACATAACATACTGTACATACATTCATACATATGTACATCGACATGCATGCATAATTACGTACATACTTACATATGCATGTGTACATACGATATCCCTACTGAAAATGTCCTATGAATTTACAATAAAAAATACTATTAGATAATCTGTTTTTTTAAGTGTGTTTTTCTATTGGAATCCTGTAGGATTTTGAACACTATTCATTATGATTTTATCCAATAGGCTAAAGTTCCTATTGGAGGAAATCCTAAGACTGACAACTGCTTGACAAGGGCTCAAACTGCCAATCTTCCGATCGCAAGTCCAGAACCTGGAGCCCTATCCATGTAGCCTCACTGCAAGACTGTTGTGTAGTTTCATTACAGTCACCTGGCTGCCTTTGTATTGTGTTAATTCCAGAGTTTCAGTACCCTGAATGCTACTACCATGTAGGCTAGTACCATGTAGTAGGCATACCCTGTACTACCATGTAATACCCTGTACTGTCATGTAGTAGCCTGCATTACCATGTAGTAGCTTGTAGTAATATATGCTTTATTAAAGTCCCACCCAAAGTTAAAATAAAAAAGGACTGTACTGGAAATGAAAGAAATCCTACTTTAAAAAGAAATCCTATTAGATTAAATTGGAAGCTAACCTTGAAATCCAATAGGATCCTATTGAAAATTAATCAAATCTAATAGGAGTTTTTTTTTTTTATCCTATTAGATTAAATTGATTAAATTGGAAGCTAACCTGGAAATCCAATAGGATCCTACTGGAAATTAAATAAATCCTATACTGCACACATATATACATATGCACCTAAGCATGCATTCTCTATATACTATTCATTCATACTTAATATACATACATACATATGTACACACACGTCCATGCACGATGCGGACATACAAGTAAACAAACTCCCACCACACCGCGTCCAATCATCTCACTTCATCTGTTTCGCTCTCAAAACTAAGTCATACTGAAGTCATATTTCATACAGGTAGCAATTAAGTTATATCAAAAGACACCAGCCCTCGTAAAGCTCACACGTGTCCTGCATGTGGCTCCGGCTAATGGGTGGTGGAAACACTAAGAGGCAGACGTGGGGAACGGGGAGCAAACAGAGTTTGTACAAGGGAGAATAAATCATTATGGGCCCAGCGATGGTGACAGCGTTTTTCCCTCTGTCTGGGGGAAGAGAACAGCGCTCTGAACTCCTAACCCCGGATTCTGGAATCATTTTTAGCTGCAGTTGACAGTCAGTAACCGGGGCGCTTGACAGCGAGCTCCTGAGGCCGGGTGACACTTTCCTCCAGCGCAGCGGGCTCCTCCAGCGTTCCTCTGCAGAGGTGATCGGCTGTTGTCCTGTTATTCTTCACTTCTCCTTGGCAGCCTCCGTGGAAGAGAGGGGGGTTTGATACCCAACCTCAACCCCCAACCTCATTGACTTCACTCTCTCTCTCTATTTTCTTGTTTGTGTTCAAGTAATTTCTAAGTAAAGGAAAGAAGCATCACACTGGTAATGTCCCCTTTTTTTAGAGACTAATGTGGGTTGAAGGAACACAGCGCAGGGTGGTTTCTGGTTATGAAAATTCCATTTTCATGTGGACCTGGTGTCGTGTCTGTTGTATAACAACTTCTTGTGCCCATGGTGGGGACAGTGGAAGATGGTGACCTGGTGAAGATGGTGGTGGAGACAGTGGAAGATGGTGACCTGGTGAAGATGGTGGTGGAGACAGTGGAATATGGTGACCTGGTGAAGATGTTGGTGGAGACAGTGGAAGATGGTGACCTGGTGAAGATGGTGGTGGAGACAGTGGAAGATGGTGACCTGGTGAAGATGGTGGTGGAGACAGTGGAAGATGGTGACCTGGTGAAGATGGTGGTGGAGACAGTGGAAGATGGTGACTTGGTGAAGATGGTGGTGGAGACAGTGGAAGATGGTGACCTGGTGAAGATGGTGGTGGAGACAGTGGAAGATGGTGACCTGGTGAAGATGGTGGTGGAGACAGTGGAAGATGGTGACCTGGTGAAGATGGTGGTGGAGACAGTTGGAGATGGTGACTTGGTGAAGATGGTGGTGGAGACAGTGGAAGATGGTGACCTGGTGAAGATGTTGGTGGAGACAGTGGAAGATGGTGACCTGGTGAAGATGGTGGTGGAGACAGTGGAAGATGGTGACCTGGTGAAGATGGTGGTGGAGACAGTAGAAGATGGTGACCTGCTGAAGATGGTGACCTGGTGAAGATGGTGGTGGAGACAGTAGAAGATGGTGACTTGGTGAAGATGGCGGTGGAGACAGTGGGAGATGGTGACTTGGTGAAGATGGTGGTGGAGACAGTGGAAGATGGTGACCTGGTGAAAATGGTGGTGGAGACAACGGAAGATGGTGACCTGGTGAAGATGGTGGTGGTGACAGTGGAAGATGGTGACCTGGTGAAGATGGTGACCTGGTGAAGATGGTGGTGGAGACAGTAGAAGATGGTGACTTGGTGAAGATGGTGGTGGAGACAGTGGGAGATGGTGACTTGGTGAAGATGGTGGTGGAGACAGTGGAAGATGGTGACCTGGTGAAGATGGTGGTGGAGACAGTGGAAGATGGTGACCTGGTGAAGATGGTGGTGGAGACAGTGGAAGATGGTGACCTGGTGAAGATGGTGGTGGAGACAGTGGAAGATGGTGACCTGGTGAAGATGGTGGTGGAGACAGTGGAAGATGGTGACATGGTGAAGATGGTGGTGGAGACAGTGGAAGATGGTGACCTGGTGAAGATGGTGGTGGAGACAGTGGAAGATGGTGACCTGGTGAAGATGGTGGTGGAGACAGTGGATGAGGGTGACCAGGTGGAGGGTGGTGGTCTGATGAAGAGAAGACAGTGGTCTGATGAAGAGAGTGGTCTGATGAAGGTCTGATGAAGGTCTGATGAAGACAGTGTTTTGATGAAGAGAGTGGTCTGATGAAGGTCTGATGAAGGTATGATGAAGGTCTGATGAAGACAGTGGTCTGATGAAGACAGTAGTCTGATGAAGACAGTAGTCTGATGAAGGTCTGATGAAGGTCTGATGAAGGTCTGATGAAGACAGTGGTCTGTTGAAGGGCTGATGAAGACAGTGGTCTGAGGAAGGTCTGATGAAGACAGTGGTCTGAGGAAGGTCTGACGAAGGTCTGATGAAGACAGTAGTCTGTTGAATGTCTGATGAAGGTCTGATGAAGGTCTGATGAAGACAGTTGTCTGATGAAGACAGTGGTCTGATGAAGGTCTGATGAAGGCAGTGGTCTGATGAAGGTCTGATGAAGACAGTGGTCTGATGAAGGTCTGATGAAGACAGTGGTCTGATGAAGGTTTGATGAAGACATTGGTCTGATGAAGGTCTGATGAAGACTGTTGTCTGATGAAGGTCTGATGAAGACAGTCGTCTGATGAAGACAGTGGTCTGATGAAGGTCTGATGAAGGCAGTGGTCTGATGAAGGTCTGATGAAGACAATGGTCTGATGAAGGTCTGATGAAGACTGTTGTCTGATGAAGACAGTAGTCTGATGAAGGTCTGATGAAGGTCTGATGAAGGTCTGATGAAGACAGTGGTCTGTTGAAGGGCTGATGAAGACAGTGGTCTGAGGAAGGTCTGATGAAGACAGTGGTCTGAGGAAGGTCTGACGAAGGTCTGACGAAGGTCTGATGAAGACAGTAGTCTGTTGAATGTCTGATGAAGGTCTGATGAAGGTCTGATGAAGACAGTTGTCTGATGAAGACAGTGGTCTGATGAAGGTCTGATGAAAACAGTGGTCTGATGAAGGTCTGATGAAGACAGTGGTCTGATGAAGGTCTGATGAAGGCAGTGGTCTGATGAAGGTCTGATGAAGACAATGGTCTGATGAAGGTCTGATGAAGACTGTTGTCTGATGAAGGTCTGATGAAGACATTGGTCTGATGAAGAAATGTTTCTGATGAAGGTCTGATGAAGACAGTGGTCTGATGAAGGTCTGATGAAGACAGTGGTCTGATGAAGGTCTGATGAAGGTCTGATGAAGGTCTGATGAAGACAGTGGTCTGATGAAGGTCTGATGAAGGTCTGATGAAGACATTGGTCGGATGAATGTCTGATGGAGGTCTGATGAAGACTGTGGTCTGATGAAGGTCTGATGAAGACAGTGGTCTGATGAAGGTCTGATGAAGACTGTGGTCTGATGAAGGTCTGATGAAGACTGTGGTCTGATGAAGACAGTGGTCCGATGAAGGTCTGATAAAGACTGTGGTCTGATGAAGACAGTGGTCTGATGAAGGTCTGATAAAGGCAGTGGTCTGATGAAGGTCTGATGAAGACTGTGGTCTGATGAAGACAGTGGTCTGATGAAGGTCTGATAAAGACTGTGGTCTGATGAAGGTCTGATAAAGACTGTGGTCTGATGAAGGTCTGATGAAGACAGTGGTCTGATGAAGGTCTGATGAAGACAGTGGTCTGATGAAGACATTGGTCTGATGAAGAAAGCGGTCTGATGAAGGTCTGATGAAGACAGTGGTCTGATGAAGGTCTGATGAAGACAGTGGTCTGATGAAGGTCTGATGAAGACAGTGGTCTGATGAAGGTCGGATGAAGAAAGTGGTCTGATGAAGGTCTGATGAAGACTGTGGTCTGATGAAGGTCTGATGAAGACAGTGGTCTGAAGAAGGTCTGATGAAGACAGTGGTTTGATGAAGAGAGTGGTCTGATGAAGGTCTGATAAAGACAGTGATCTAATGAAGGTCTGATGAAGAAAGTGGTCTGATGAAGGTCTGATGAAGACTGTGGTCTGATGAAGGTCTGATGAAGACAGTGGTCTGATGAAGACAGTGGTCTGATGAAGGTCTGATGAAGGTCTGATGAAGACAGTGTTTTGATGAAGAGAGTGGTCTGATGAAGGTCTTATGAAGGTCTGATGAAGGTCTGATGAAGACAGTAGTCTGATGAAGGTCTGATGAACACAGTGGTCTGATGAAGGTCTGATGAAGACAGTAGTCTGATGAAGACAGTGGTCTGAGGAAGACAGTAGTCTGATGAAGACAGTGGTCTGAGGAAGGTCTGATGAAGACAGTGGTCTGATGAAGGTCTGATGAAGACAGTGGTCTGGTGAAGGTCTGATGAAGACAGTGGTCTGATGAAGGTCTGATGAAGACAGTGGTCTGATGAAGGTCTGATGAAGACTGTCGTCTGATGAAGGTCTGATGAAGACAGTGGTCTGATGAAGGTCTGATGAAGACAGTCGTCTGATGAAGACAGTGGTCTGATGAAGGTCTGATGAAGACAGTGGTCTGATGAAGGTCTGATGAAGACAGTCGTCTGATGAAGACAGTGGTCTGATGAAGGTCTGATGAAGACATTGATCTGATGAAGGTCTGATGAAGACAGTGGTCTGATGAAGGTCTGATGAAGGTCTGATGAAGACAGTGGTCTGATGAAGGTCTGATGAAGACAGTGGTCTAATGAAGGTCTGATGAAGACAGTGGTCTGATGAAGGTCTGATGAAGACAGTGGGCTGATGAAGGTCTGATGAAGACATTGATCTGATGAAGGTCTGATGAAGACTGTTGTCTGATAAAGGTCTGATGAAGACAGTGGTCTGATGAAGGTCTGATGAAGGTCTGATTAAGACAGTGGTCTGATGAAGGTCTGATGAAGACAGTGGTCTGATGAAGACAGTGGTCTGATTAAGGTCTGATGAAGGTCTGATGAAGACAGTGGTCTGAAGAAGGTCTGATGAAGACAGTGGTCTGATGAAGGTCTGATGAAGGTCTGATGAAGACAGTGGTCTGATGAAGGTCTGATTAAGACAGTGGTCTGATGAAGGTCTGATGAAGACAGTGGTCTGATGAAGACAGTGGTCTGATTAAGGTCTGATGAAGACAGTGGTCTGATGAAGGTCTGATGAAGGTCTGATGAAGAAAGTGGTCTGAAGAAGGTCTGATGAAGACAGTGGTCTGATGAAGACAGTGGTCTGATTAAGGTCTGATGAAGGTCTGATGAAGACAGTGGTCTGATGAAGGTCTGATGAAGACAGTGGTCTGATGAAGGTCTGATGAAGACTTTGGTCTTATGAAGGGCTGATGAAGACAGTGGTCTGAAGAAGGTCTGATGAAGACAGTGGTCTGATGAAGGTCTGATGAAGGTCTGATGAAGACAGTGGTCTGATGAAGGTCTGATTAAGACAGTGGTCTGATGAAGGTCTGATGAAGACAGTGGTCTGATGAAGACAGTGGTCTGATTAAGGTCTGATGAAGGTCTGATGAAGACAGTGGTCTGACGAAGGTCTGATGAAGACAGTGGTCTGATGAAGGTCTGATGAAGGTCTGATGAAGACAGTGGTCTGATTAAGGTCTGATTAAGACAGTGGTCTGATGAAGGTCTGATGAAGACAGTGGTCTGATGAAGACAGTGGTCTGATTAAGGTCTGATGAAGGTCTGATGAAGACAGTGGTCTGATGAAGGTCTGATGAAGACAGTGGTCTGATGAAGGTCTGATGAAGACAGTGGTCTGAATAAGGTCTGATGAAGACAGTGGTCTGATGAAGACAGTGGTCTGATGAAGGTCTGATGAAGGTCTGATGAAGACAGTGGTCTGATGAAGGTCTGATGAAGGTCTGATGAAGACAGTGGTCTGATGAAGGTCTGATGAAGACAGTGGTCTGAAGAAGGTCTGATGAAGACAGTGGTCTGATGAAGACAGTGGTCTGGTGAAGGTCTGATGAAGGTCTGATTAAGACAGTGGTCTGATGAAGGTCTAATGAAGACAGTGGTCTAATGAAGGTCTGATGAAGACAGTGGTCTGATGAAGGTCTGATGAAGACAGTGGTCTGATGAAGGTCTAATGAAGACAGTGGTCTGAAGAAGGTCTGATGAAGACAGTGGTCTGATGAAGGTCTAATGAAGACAGTGGTCTAATGAAGGTCTGATCAAGTCAAGAGTTTTATTTGTCACGGCATACAAGTATACAATGAAATGCGGGGGGTCTTGCCCGCAACGATGTGCATAATACAATAGTAATATATAATAGAATCCAATAGAACGACATTGTGCAATAAAACAAGTAAACAGAGTAGGGCATATCGGTATATGTACATGAGTTATTTACAGAGCATGGTAGGACATGCTATATTATACAATCTCAAGTTATACTATACTATTCTTAAAGTGACCTTTCCTTTTGTAAAGTGACCATAAGTGTGAGCGTGTGCAGCATGAGTGTGTGTTTGCTCATGTTAAAGTGGCTGCTAGTGTGTGAGCGTGTACAGTGTGTGTGTCGTGTGTGTGCTCATGTGTGCTTGTGTGTGGAGAGTTTAGTGTTCAAGGCTCTGATGGCCTGGGGGAAGAAGCTGAGTCTCTCTGTCCTAGTAGCTGGTGTTCGCAGGCGTCTGCCTGACCTCAGCAGCATGAACAGGCTGTTGTTGGGGTGGTGAGGGTCTTTCATTATTCTGCAGGCTCTGGATTTGCACCTCTTGTTGTATAGAACCTGCAGGGGTGGTAGTGCAATACCCGTGGTACGCTCGGCTGAGCGCACCACTCTCTGTAGGGCCTTCTTGTCCTGTGCCGTGCTGTTTCCATACCAGGCAGTGATGTTTCCAGTCAAGATGCTCTCTACAGCTCCGGACTAGAAGGACTGGAGTATCTTCCCAGATACTCTGAACTTCCTTAACTGTCTCAGGTGGTAGAGGCGCTGCTTCACCTTTTTTACTACTGAGTCTACAGTATGTGTGTTGTCCATGTCAGATCCTCTGAGATGTGGACCCCCAGGTACTTAAAGCTGCTCACCCTGTCCACGGTAGCCCCGTTTATCCTCAGTGGTGTGTGTGTCTCCTGCTGTCCTCTCCTATAATCCACAATCAGTTCCTTGGTTTTACCAATGTTCAGGAGCAGGCTGTTGTCCTGGCACCAGCGTTCCAGTACCTCAACCTCCTCCCGGTAGGCCTTCTCATCGTTGTCCGAGATCAGCCCCACCACCACTGTGTCGTCCGCAAACTTCACTATGGAGTTGGAGCTGAACTTGGCCACACAGTCATGTGTGTATAGTGAGTACAGCAGGGGGCTCAGAACACAGCCCTGGGGGGACCCGATGCTCAGGGTGATGGTGTTGGAGGTCTGACCCCCCACCCTGACCGCCTGGGGCCTTTCACTCAGAAAGTCCAGTATCCAAGCGCTCAGAGCAGAGCTCAGACCCAGCTCGATCAGCTTGTCCACCAGTCTGGTGGGGACTATGGTGTTGAACGCTGAGCTGTAGTCAATGAACAACAGTCGATAGCCCCCCTTCTGGCGGTCCAGGTGAGAGAGTGTGCTGTGCAGTACTTGGGAGACCGCATCATCAGTGGACCTGTTTGGCCTGTATGCAAATTGCATAGGGTTCATATCACTGGGGAGGGAGGCACAAATGTGATCCTTGACCAGCCTCTCAAAACATTTCATGGCCACAGAGGTGAGTGCCACCGGTCTGTAGTCATTGAGACCTCTCAAATCATTTCATAGCCACAGAGGTGAGTGCCACCGGTTATCGTCCTCAGTCCCCGGCATAAGCCTCGTGTGTCATTCTGTGCCATTTGTGGAACCATTTTGTCAGCATACGTCCGTTTGGCCAGTTTAACAGCCTTGCGCAGAGTATAGACTGTTGCCTTGTACTCTTCCATGTTTCCTGTCTCTCTGCCCAGGTTGTAAGCAGTGGTGCAAGATTTCAGAGCTGCTCTGATAGTACTGTCCACCCACGGTTTCTGGTTTGGGAAGACCCTCGCCTTCTTTGTGGGGACGATACTATCAGCCAAGGTAGCTATGATGCTAACAACAGTATCTGTGAACTCGCTGACGTCACTGGCGCTTCCTTGGAACATATCCCAGTCGACATCTTCGAGGGCGTCCTGAAGTGTGGCCTCTGATTGGTCGGACCATCTCTTTAACCTCACGTGACACGACGGCGTGGTCTGATGAAGGTCTAATGAAGACAGTGGTCTGATGAAGGTCTAATGAAGACAGTGGTCTGATGAAGGTCTAATGAAGACAGTGGTCTGATGAAGGTCTCATGAAGACAGTGGTCTGATGAAGGTCTAATGAAGACAGTGGTCTGATGAAGGTCTGGTGAAGACAGTGGTCTGATGAAGGTCTGATGAAGACAGTGGTCTGATGAAGACAGTGGTCTAATGAAGGTCTGATGAAGACAGTAGTCTGATGAAGGTCTGATGAAGACAGTAGTCTGATGAAGGTCTGATGAAGACAGTGGTCTGGTGAAGGTCTGATGAAGGTCTGATGAAGACAGTGGTCTGATCAAGGTCTGATGAAGACAGTAGTCTAATGAAGGTCTGATGAAGACAGTAGTCTGATGAAGGTCTGATGAAGACAGTGGTCTGATGAAGGTCTGATGAAGGTCTGATGAAGACAGTGGTCTGGTGAAGGTCTGATGAAGGTCTGATGAAGACAGTGGTCTGATGAAGGTCTGATGAAGACAGTGGTCTGGTGAAGGTCTGATGAAGACAGTGGTCTGGTGAAGGTCTGATGAAGACAGTGGTCTGATGAAGGTCTGATGAAGACAGTGGTCTGATGAAGGTCTGATGAAGACAGTGGTCTGATGAAGGTCTGATGAAGACAGTGGTCTGATGATGGTCTGATGAAGACAGTGGTCTGATGAAGGTCTGATGAAGACAGTGGTCTGATGAAGGTCTGATGAAGACAGTGGTCTGATGAAGGTCTGATGAAGACAGTGGTCTGATGAAGGTCTGATGAAGACAGTGGTCTGATGAAGGTCTGATGAAGACAGTCGTCTGGTGAAGGTCTGATGAAGGTCTGATGAAGACAGTGGTCTGATGAAGGTCTGATGAAGACAGTGGTCTGATGAAGGTCTGATGAAGCTGACGCTGCCTATAAACAGCTCTGCTTCCTTTGT
>NC_140176.1:46674068-46834068 GCF_963971535.1 Notolepis coatsorum | reverse complement strand
GTTGATGACTGTGACAAGGCTGGCCATACCTTGTACACTGACCCACTCCTATCCGAGTTCGGGGGGGGGGGGGTCATCAAAGAGAAGCCGGCTATTCTCGGTCCTTGCTCCACAATGGTGGAACGAAGTTCCCACCAGTTAAGACAGCTAAAAACACATGTAACCCAGGTTTCAGATTCATAACTATTATAGGAACATAAATAGTTAATGCCATTGAATAAGAACATAAATAGTTAATGCTATTGTGTAAGAACATAAACAGTTAATGTTATTGGGTTATATGCAGTGGCGGCTGGGCACTGGGGGCGCTCGGGCGCCGACCCCCCTGTTAAAAGAGAGAGAAGAATTGTTTGTTTTTTTGTTTTTTGTTTTATAGCCCTATAAATAATATAAACATGTTTAAAATTAATAATATTTACTCATTTTAAGTATGTTTGTGTTTCCAATGCACAATCTAACGTTAATATATCAAATGAAAAATAATCGTTTTCCTGAACAGGAAGTGACTCACTGCGCATAGCCGCATTTCTCCCTAGCCGTATTTCTCGCCCGGGCTAGACGCAATAGCGCTCTGAGTGCGTCATCGCTGTATCCGTCGCAGCCAATCAGTGCGTAACGCGCTGTGCGTTGAAATATGATGTATTATGTTAGAAGCCGGGCGCGATTTGAAGCGGTCTAGGCAAGCAGCCTTAGCAGTTTTTTTTGTATTTCCGTTGCCGCATTTCGCGGAGACGCTCTCTGATTGGCCGACGCGGCGACGACAGTACTTTTCCGTAGCCGCATTTTGCAGAAGTGGATGGTAGATCGCCAGGTAGTTTGCCGGATGTTCGATGCTGTGTGTTGTGATGCAGTCTCGAGTCTGGACAGTGGGCAGTGGAATATACATCGACAACAGTCTGGGGGACAGTCAGTGGACATACACTTTATTAAGCCCTCCGGCTGGACCACGTTTCAATTAAACAAAGTGAGTTAATTCTCTTTCTCTCTCTCTCTCTCTCTCTCTCCCTCTCTCTCTCTCTCTCTCTCTCTCTCTCTCTCGCTCTCTCAGCCACTAGACTGTAGTCTATCACTCTGCCCTCAGGTTCTTTACTGTTGACATGTACTGTATGATTACCATTGCCAAGATTCAAGATTCCTTTATTGCCACACAACCAGGTTGGTGGTATTGTGATCGGTACAGAGTGTATTGCTCTACAGTAAATAAAACCACTCAGCTAACGCTCTCTCTCTCTCTCTCTCTCTCTCTCTCTCTCTTCTCTCTCTCTCTCTCTCTCTCTAACTAACTAACTAACGTGATTCTCTCTCTCTCTCTCTCTCTCTCTCTCTCTCTCTCTCTCTCTCTCTCTCTCTCTCTCTCGCTCTAACTAACTAACGTGATTCTCTCTCTCTCGCTCTCTCTCTCTCTCTCTCTCTCTCTCTCTCTCTCTCTCTCTCTCTCAGCCACTCAGCTAACGCTTCTCTCTCTCTCTCTCTCTCTCTCTCTCTCTCTCTCTCTCTCTCTCTCTCTCTCTCTCTCTCTCTCTCTCTCTCTCTCTCTCTCTCTCTCTCTCTCTCTCTCTCTCTCTCTCTCTCTCTCTCTCTCAATTCAATTCAATTCAATTCAATTCAATTCAATTCAAAAAGCTTTATTGGCATGAAATTTCACAAATGTTGCCAAAGCACAATTATGACATAAACAGCAAACAACATTATACAATACAACAACAATATCAACAGAACAAGATCAAAGAAATAAAGGAGATGGTGCGGTGAATAAAACATGGTACATATATATATATAGTATATGTGTCCTACTGGTTGTCCCTTTTCTTGTGACATGAATTGACATATTTTGCAGCTAAAACTGCACATTCTTTCTGTTCCCCCAGGAGGAATGGCAATTTCTGCACTTCTGTCATACTTTGGAATTCTGGGGAAATTATTTCAATTTTTGGAAAGAATTCCTCCCTAATATTTCTGTAATTTTCACATTGTGTTAGGAAGTGTAGTTCTGTCTCTATGGCTCCATCATCACAAAGACAGCACAACCTCTCCTCTCTGGGCAGCCAGGTCTGTCTGTGTCTGCCCTTCTCTATCGCCAAACCATGGTCACTCAGTCTGTACTTTGTCAGAGTCTTTCTTAGATTCTTATCAGTTACTGTGCTGAGGTAGTCTCTCTCTCTCTCTCTCTCTCTCTCTCTCTCTCTCTCTCTCTCTCTCTCTCTCTCTCTCTCTCTCTCTCTCTCTCTCTGCGTGTGTTTGGAGACGGAGCAAGTTTGTTTCTAACTTTTCTATTTATATATTGTGTTTCAAGTTGTGAATTAGACTGTACTTTATTTGACTGGTTGTGTGTTGTTGGTGGTTTGGTAGTGTTGTGGGGAGTCAGTGTTCACTTGGTCAGCTGTCCGCTGCCAGTGACATGCCAATGCGTGGTACATGTTTGCAAAATGTTTGGTATAGCGCCCCCCATGGGGAAGAATGTACCGGCCGCTACTGGTTATATGTATATTCATGTGAGGTTAACAATGTTTTGACCAAATCCTTTGAATTGCCTCACTGCCCCTTTAAGTTACCTCAGAACGTGAGTTAGGTGAGCAGTTTACGCCTTGCCTCACGCAGATGAAGATCATAGATTGACGGAGACTGACGCAGATACTGAATGCTGATAGAACCGGAATGAACTAGCACCACGAAATAGTTATCAAACAGTTATAAAAGATTCGCCCAGTTACAAAACCGAAGAGGTTGTTGCTGTTAAGGACATACTACTTCCAGAGACGGTTTTGGTGAGTTTCATCAATATTGTGCTGTTTCATTGTCGAATGTATAAAATCGCTAGCTCAATGCTAATCGGCTAATAACGTTATCCGCACGACACGAGCTACGTCGGCGAACTGTATGGCTAGCTAATAATGTAGCTTCATCCTGAGTCATGCTAGCGAAGCTCCAAGCTCAATTTGGTTAAATGAAAACTAGAAATAAACCATTTCAGAAGTACTTATAATTGCATTTGTTATGGTTTGTAACCGACCCCAATCGCACAACACAAGACAGGTATGAGAGTAAGCCAAGAACTGGGCATTTATTGAAAACAACAGAAAACGGCACTGTCCCTTTAAGGGAGAACACAAAATCACAGGAAAACAAGAATTGGGAAAAAGGCCAGTGCCTTTAAGAGGCGAGCTGGCTAAGGGGAAGGCTAAGGGAAAGGCTAACGGACAGGGCCAGGGCAAGGGACAAGGCAGGAACAGGGAGGACTAGGAGGACTGGACAGGGAGGACTAGGAGGACTGGACAAGGAGGACTAGGAGGACTAGAAGGACTGGACAGGGAGGACTAGGAGGACTAGAGAGGGGAAACAGGGACAGAGGCCCGCGGAGGCGGGCTGGGGACAGGGAGGACAAGGAGGACTAGAAGGACTGGACAGGGAGGACTAGGAGGACTGGACAAGGAGGACTAGGAGGACTAGAAGGACTGGACAGGGAGGACTAGGAGGACTAGAGAGGGGAAACAGGGACAAAGGCCCGCGGAGGCGGGCTGGGGACAGGGATAGAGAAAACAGGGTAAGGCCTTGGAACAGGGTGAGGGCTGGAGCTGCTTACAGGGAGGAGTAGGAGGGCGCAGGCTAGACGTCTGGAGGAGAGCGCGCCGGCT
Organism: Notolepis coatsorum; assembly: GCF_963971535.1. Classification (NCBI taxonomy): domain Eukaryota; kingdom Metazoa; phylum Chordata; class Actinopteri; order Aulopiformes; family Paralepididae; genus Notolepis; species Notolepis coatsorum. The sequence goes on along the minus strand of NC_140176.1, from coordinate 46,830,436 downwards.
CGGAGAGCGCATCTGCCGCGGAGGTTTGAGTGGTGCGCGTCTGCTTGGAGTACGCGCCGGTACGGAGAGCGCATCTGGCGCGGAGGTCTGAGTGGTGCGCGTCTGCTTGGAGTACGCGCCGGTACGGAGAGCGCATCAGGCGCGGAGGTCTGAGTGGTGCGCGTCTGCTTGGAGTACGCGCCGGTACGGAGAGCGCATCTGGCGCGGAGGTCTGAGTGGTGCGCGTCTGCTGCGCGGAGGTCTGAGTGGTGCGTGTCTGCTGCGCGGAGGTCTGAAGTGGAACACTGGGATACCTCCCGTAGAGGATTAGAGAGCGCAGTACAGTGTCTCCCTCCAGGCAAACGGCGACAGGTGGCGAAGGCTTGAGCGCATCTGGCGCGGAGGTCTGGAGTGGAACACTGGAATACCTCCCGTAGAGGATTAGAGAGCGCAGTACAATGTCTCCCTCCAGGCAAACGGCGACAGGTGGCCAAAGCTTGCACCTCGTCTCACGCCGGAGATAAAACAGCATACAGACAGAAACAGAAACTCCCGTAGGAGCCTACAGACAGAGAACCTCCCGAAGGAGTTTGGTGATAGAGATATGATACGGAACGACCCAACCAGGACAGAGGGGAAGAGCGAGGTACTTAAAACCCACAGGGGCGCTAATTAGAATACACATCAGGTGCGTGAAGGTAATTGATAACTGAACTAGAAGAGTGTGTTCGGCACGAACCAATCAAACAGATAATGACAGATAGTCCAAGGGTGTGGGCTGCTGAAGAGCAGACGAGGCTAAACGAGCGCGAGGGTGGGGGCTGGAGAAGTGAGGAGACAGGGAATTAAAGGTCCAGGGAGAGGCGAACCTCACAGTACTCCCCCCTCCACGGGAGCCACCGGGCGACCCAAAAACACAGACAGAGGGGCAGGGGAAAAAACAAGGCAACAAAACAAAAGGTACTGGGCCATGCTAGCAGGGGAAGCTACAACAAAAGTGGGGCTAGCAAAGGAACAGGGTAGCTGAGGGGTAACTAGAGGAGCTGAGGGGTAACTAGAGGAGCTGAGGGGTAACTAGAGGAGCTGAGGGGTAACTATGAGGAGCACCGGGAAGGGGCTAGCAGAGGGAAAGGGTAGCTGCCAGGGCACAGATAGCTACAGGGCCTAAGCTAGCTGTACTGCTACATTAACATAGAGGCTGCGCTAGCTGCCGGAGCTAGGCTAGCAGACAGGGCTGGAACAGGGGCACTGGAGAGGGGAACAGGGAAGGGGCTAGCAGAGGGAAAGGGTAGCTGCCAGGGCACTGATAGCTACAGGGCCTATGCTAGCTGTACTGCTACATTAACATAGAGGCTGCGCTAGCTGCCGGAGCTAGGCTGGCAGACAGGGCTGGACCAGCATGAGAGAACAAGCTAGCTGGAAGGACAGTCCTAGCTGTGGGGAACTGACCTTGCTAGCTGAAGGGGCAGTCCTAGCAGTGGGGAAAACTGACCTAGCTAGCTGAAGGGGCAGTCCTAGCAGTGGGGAAACTGACCTTGCTAGCTGAAGGGGCAGCCCTAGCAGTGGGAGCAAACTGACCTTGCTAGCTGAAGGAGCAGTCCTAGCAGTGGGAAGGCTACACAAAAAGTGGAGGCCATGCAGAGGGACCGGGTTAGCTGCCTGGGCATGGCTAGCTACAGGGCCTATGCTAGCTGCAAGGGCTGCATTAACATAGAGGCTGTGCTAACAGCCGGGTCTAAGCTAGCAGACTGGGGCCATGCTGGTAGTAGAGGCCTAACAAGCTGCAGGGGAGCTAACGAGGCTAACAGGGAAGCAAACAGGGGAGTCAACAGGCTAACAGGGGAGCTAACAGGGGAGACTAACAAGCTAACAGGGGAGCTAACAGGGCTAACAGGGAAGCTAACAGGGCTAACAGGGGAGCTAACAGGGAAGCTAACAGGGGAGACTAACAGGGGAAACTAACAAGGCTAACAGGGGAGCTACAGGGGAGACTAACAGGCTAAACAGGGGAGCTAACAGGGACTAACAGGGGAGCTAACAGGGGAATCAACAGGGGAACTAACAAGGCTAACAGGGGAGCTAACAGGGAACAAAAAAAAAGGCAAACTCAACATACACCGTCTGTGCTGGCTGGGGTCGTCGACTGGTCGGGTCGTACTGTTATGGTTTGTAACCGACCCCAATCGCACAACACAAGACAGGTATGAGAGTAAGCCAAGAACTGGGCATTTATTGAAAACAACAGAAAACGGCACTGTCCCTTTAAGGGAGAACACAAAATCACAGGAAAACAAGAATTGGGAAAAAGGCCAGTGCCTTTAAGAGGCGAGCTGGCTAAGGGGAAGGCTAAGGGAAAGGCTAACGGACAGGGCCAGGGCAAGGGACAAGGCAGGAACAGGGAGGACTAGGAGGACTGGACAGGGAGGACTAGGAGGACTGGACAAGGAGGACTAGGAGGACTAGAAGGACTGGACAGGGAGGACTAGGAGGACTAGAGAGGGGAAACAGGGACAGAGGCCCGCGGAGGCGGGCTGGGGACAGGGAGGACAAGGAGGACTAGAAGGACTGGACAGGGAGGACTAGGAGGACTGGACAAGGAGGACTAGGAGGACTAGAAGGACTGGACAGGGAGGACTAGGAGGACTAGAAGGACTGGACAGGGAGGACTAGGAGGACTAGAGAGGGGAAACAGGGACAGAGGCCCGCGGAGGCGGGCTGGGGACAGGGAGGACTAGGAGGACTAGAAGGACTGGACAGGGAGGACTAGGAGGACTAGAGAGGGGAAACAGGGACAAAGCTAGCTGTACTGCTACATTAACATAGAGGCTGCGCTAGCTGCCGGAGCTAGGCTAGCAGACAGGGCTGGAACAGGGGCACTGGAGAGGGGAACAGGGAAGGGGCTAGCAGAGGGAAAGGGTAGCTGCCAGGGCACTGATAGCTACAGGGCCTATGCTAGCTGTACTGCTACATTAACATAGAGGCTGCGCTAGCTGCCGGAGCTAGGCTGGCAGACAGGGCTGGACCAGCATGAGAGAACAAGCTAGCTGGAAGGACAGTCCTAGCTGTGGGGAACTGACCTTGCTAGCTGAAGGGGCAGTCCTAGCAGTGGGGAAAACTGACCTAGCTAGCTGAAGGGGCAGTCCTAGCAGTGGGGAAACTGACCTTGCTAGCTGAAGGGGCAGCCCTAGCAGTGGGAGCAAACTGACCTTGCTAGCTGAAGGAGCAGTCCTAGCAGTGGGAAGGCTACACAAAAAGTGGAGGCCATGCAGAGGGGCCGGGTTAGCTGCCTGGGCATGGCTAGCTACAGGGCCTATGCTAGCTGCAAGGGCTGCATTAACATAGAGGCTGTGCTAACAGCCGGGTCTAAGGAGGACTAGAGAGGGGAAACAGGGACAGAGGCCCGCGGAGGCGGGCTGGGGACAGGGAGGACTAGGAGGACTAGAAGGACTGGACAGGGAGGACTAGGAGGACTAGAGAGGGGAAACAGGGACAAAGCTAGCTGTACTGCTACATTAACATAGAGGCTGCGCTAGCTGCCGGAGCTAGGCTAGCAGACAGGGCTGGAACAGGGGCACTGGAGAGGGGAACAGGGAAGGGGCTAGCAGAGGGAAAGGGTAGCTGCCAGGGCACTGATAGCTACAGGGCCTATGCTAGCTGTACTGCTACATTAACATAGAGGCTGCGCTAGCTGCCGGAGCTAGGCTGGCAGACAGGGCTGGACCAGCATGAGAGAACAAGCTAGCTGGAAGGACAGTCCTAGCTGTGGGGAACTGACCTTGCTAGCTGAAGGGGCAGTCCTAGCAGTGGGGAAAACTGACCTAGCTAGCTGAAGGGGCAGTCCTAGCAGTGGGGAAACTGACCTTGCTAGCTGAAGGGGCAGCCCTAGCAGTGGGAGCAAACTGACCTTGCTAGCTGAAGGAGCAGTCCTAGCAGTGGGAAGGCTACACAAAAAGTGGAGGCCATGCAGAGGGACCGGGTTAGCTGCCTGGGCATGGCTAGCTACAGGGCCTATGCTAGCTGCAAGGGCTGCATTAACATAGAGGCTGTGCTAACAGCCGGGTCTAAGCTAGCAGACTGGGGCCATGCTGGTAGTAGAGGCCTAACAAGCTGCAGGGGAGCTAACGAGGCTAACAGGGAAGCAAACAGGGGAGTCAACAGGCTAACAGGGGAGCTAACAGGGGAGACTAACAAGCTAACAGGGGAGCTAACAGGGCTAACAGGGAAGCTAACAGGGCTAACAGGGGAGCTAACAGGGAAGCTAACAGGGGAGACTAACAGGGGAAACTAACAAGGCTAACAGGGGAGCTACAGGGGAGACTAACAGGCTAAACAGGGGAGCTAACAGGGACTAACAGGGGAGCTAACAGGGGAATCAACAGGGGAACTAACAAGGCTAACAGGGGAGCTAACAGGGAACAAAAAAAAAGGCAAACTCAACATACACCGTCTGTGCTGGCTGGGGTCGTCGACTGGTCGGGTCGTACTGTTATGGTTTGTAACCGACCCCAATCGCACAACACAAGACAGGTATGAGAGTAAGCCAAGAACTGGGCATTTATTGAAAACAACAGAAAACGGCACTGTCCCTTTAAGGGAGAACACAAAATCACAGGAAAACAAGAATTGGGAAAAAGGCCAGTGCCTTTAAGAGGCGAGCTGGCTAAGGGGAAGGCTAAGGGAAAGGCTAACGGACAGGGCCAGGGCAAGGGACAAGGCAGGAACAGGGAGGACTAGGAGGACTGGACAGGGAGGACTAGGAGGACTGGACAAGGAGGACTAGGAGGACTAGAAGGACTGGACAGGGAGGACTAGGAGGACTAGAGAGGGGAAACAGGGACAGAGGCCCGCGGAGGCGGGCTGGGGACAGGGAGGACAAGGAGGACTAGAAGGACTGGACAGGGAGGACTAGGAGGACTGGACAAGGAGGACTAGGAGGACTAGAAGGACTGGACAGGGAGGACTAGGAGGACTAGAAGGACTGGACAGGGAGGACTAGGAGGACTAGAGAGGGGAAACAGGGACAGAGGCCCGCGGAGGCGGGCTGGGGACAGGGAGGACTAGGAGGACTAGAAGGACTGGACAGGGAGGACTAGGAGGACTAGAGAGGGGAAACAGGGACAAAGGCCCGCGGAGGCGGGCTGGGGACAGGGATAGAGAAAACAGGGTAAGGCCTTGGAACAGGGTGAGGGCTGGAGCTGCTTACAGGGAGGAGTAGGAGGGCGCAGGCTAGACGTCTGGAGGAGAGCGCGCCGGCTCGGAGAGCGCATCTGGCGCGGAGGTCTGAGTGGTGCGCGTCTGCTTGGAGTACGCGCCGGTACGGAGAGCGCATCTGGCGCGGAGGTCTGAGTGGTGCGCGTCTGCTTGGAGTACGCGCCGGTACGGAGAGCGCATCTGGCGCGGAGGTCTGAGTGGTGCGCGTCTGCTTGGAGTACGCGCCGGTACGGAGAGCGCATCAGGCGCGGAGGTCTGAGTGGTGCGCGTCTGCTTGGAGTACGCGCCGGTACGGAGAGCGCATCTGGCGCGGAGGTCTGAGTGGTGCGCGTCTGCTGCGCGGAGGTCTGAGTGGTACGCGTCTGCTGCGCGGAGGTCTGAAGTGGAACACTGGGATACCTCCCGTAGAGGATTAGAGAGCGCAGTACAGTGTCTCCCTCCAGGCAAACGGCGACAGGTGGCGAAGGCTTGAGCGCATCTGGCGCGGAGGTCTGGAGTGGAACACTGGAATACCTCCCGTAGAGGATTAGAGAGCGCAGTACAATGTCTCCCTCCAGGCAAACGGCGACAGGTGGCCAAAGCTTGCACCTCGTCTCACGCCGGAGATAAAACAGCATACAGACAGAAACAGAAACTCCCGTAGGAGCCTACAGACAGAGAACCTCCCGAAGGAGTTTGGTGATAGAGATATGATACGACCCGACCAGGACAGAGGGGAAGAGCGAGGTACTTAAAACCCACAGGGGCGCTAATTAGAATACACATCAGGTGCGTGAAGGTAATTGATAACTGAACTAGAAGAGTGTGTTCGGCACGAACCAATCAAACAGATAATGACAGATAGTCCAAGGGTGTGGGCTGCTGAAGAGCAGACGAGGCTAAACGAGCGCGAGGGTGGGGGCTGGAGAAGTGAGGAGACAGGGAATTAAAGGTCCAGGGAGAGGCGAACCTCACAGCATTGATATGCTGTATGATAAGAACATGGTCTATATACATTTCGGTTGCTTTTGAGAGTTTAATATGGAATGTGAGGAATGTTTCCATGTGCTAGTGCACTTTAGCCTAATTTAGCATAACTGGATGTTCCCACGTGCTGTGATATTGTAGCCTACTTTAGCTTAGCATAGCCAAAAGTAGCCTGATTGATTATCCATTCTAAAGCAATGAAAGATGATAAATAGCTTTTATTTTCTGAATGCCTGTTATGCAGGCCAGGTTTTTCCACCCCCGGGAAGAGTTCCCAGGAGTCCCGACCGACCATCACGCGGGACGAGGCGGTGTGCCGGACCGACACAAGATGGCGAGCCAACCCAAAGAACCTCAGATCTAGATCAGGGCTATACCCAGGAGCCTGATCTCTTACCCCCTGTTGCCTCAACAATCTGGTAGGATTGTGAATTGCCTTCTTCACACCCAGTGAGGAAGTGGATCAGGAATTAACAAACTAATTGAACTTGAGTCACAAGAACTTCCAAGGATGATATGACCTATATCCTTTTCTATGATACGAACTGATTGAACTTGAACACAAGGACTTCCAAGGGCTTTTGACCCCGTTTCACCTTTTGTATTTTTGATATTGTATTTTGATATGTATTTTGTATTTGATTGATGCACATTGTATATACCGTATGGGTACTGATATTTCTCCTGTAAAGAGGGAGAGTTAAAGGGTCAATGCACCCAGTAAGATACTTGAACTACTGATATTTCTCCTGTAAAGAGGGAGAGTTAAAGGGTAAATTCACCCAGTAAGATACTTGAATCTCACTGATAACATATTGATTATAGTTGAATCGCTGATGGTTCTCCTGTAAAGAAAGATCGTTTAAAGGGTAATTTCACCTAATAAGGTACTTGCATTCCTATAACCTTGAATATTTCCATTGGTACTTTGTTGGTATTACACCTGCAAAGGAAGAGTTTAAAGGGTCATTGCACCTAATAAGGTACTTGCATTCCCTGCACACTTAAAGGTTTAAATTAATGTTTAAATACTTACCTACCGAACAGAAATTATAAACTGATATAGAGTTTACTAAAATGATAAACTGATATAGAGTTTACTGAAATGATAAACTGATATAGAGTTTACTGATCTGCAATTGCAGAAGAAAAGATAACGAGTTACTCACGAAAAAGGGATACATCTAATGTCCAACCTTAAACCTAGCTTTTAGCTAGTGATAACCTCAGAGACGTCTGAACCGAACCAAATGTGTTGATCCAATCAACCTAGAACCTGATACCGAACTAACCTTCTTGAGAGAAGGGGTCGAACTCAACCAAATGTGTTGATCCAATCAACCTAGGACTTGATATCGAACTAACCTTCCTGAAAGAAGGGGTGGTTAATGAAAGAACCTAAAAGGGATACTTCACTTTACCTCACCTACTCGTTGTATGTTGTCGTCATCGTCTTACTAGCGCTGCTGTTTAAACTGAATAAATTACTGGTCACTGTTATAACCTTGTCTCTGGTCTACTATTCCTTTCACTGTGTATATCACTCCTCTCCTCATTCGAACCTAGAACTGGTCCGTGGCGAACAGCTGTTACTGTTAGTGACACAAGTGCTACACACACAATCTTTTTTATAAATAACTAACCTTTGTACTGTGTTCTACTATCATGCACTCTTCCACTCAGGGGCGGAGCTTCCTACAGGCGATATAGGCGGTTGCCTAGGGCGCCACCCAGAGGGGGGCACCAAAATATATATAAAAAAAAGGGTGGTAATCTGGACGTTGTAAACAGCAACTCCTACAGGTCGGTTGGGGCGCACAGCAGAGACAGAAAAATGGCGGGGGCAGTGTGAGCCTCCTACACGTTACTCCTCGCCAAAATGAGAGTCCGTGCTGGCAGGTGAAAAGATGTGACAGGCTGCCTCCACATGTATTGGAGGGGACATGTGACGGGCTTCTATCCTCCCTACAATCGGCCAGTGGGGGGCACATGCAAGCAACGTTCAAGACAGGGAAGGGGAGAATTGGCACGGCTAAATTGGGATGGGAGAAAAATAGAAAAATGAGGAGAAAAAGTGGATAAAAAAAAATTGAGCGTCGAGGAAAGAAAGACTAATGTTAGAGAACTATGAAGAGACAAAAGCCATCCGGGTCGCAGTATAAAAAGAGAAGAAAAGAAGAAGAGAAACGTGCCATGGTAAAAGGTATGCAATTTTGTACAACTTCCAAGACCTGCCACACCAAGAGCTGATGAAGCAAGCAGAGGCACTTGTACACACCTTAAACCATGGAGGGAAATCATGACAACTCTTTGAGTTGTTGAAATTCATACACACAAAGCAGCTCACAGAAATATATCCCAACTTGTGTATTGCTCTGCGGATCAGTGCAACGCTACCAGTAACAGTAGCTTGAGCCGAGAGGAGTTTTGTCCAAATTAAAACTCTTGAAAACATACCTGAGGTCAACCATGGCTCAATAACGCCTCAGTGGTCTGGCTGTAATCAGTATTAACCATGAGGTTGGTGGTCAGATTTCATATGATGATGTGATTGATGACTTTGCAGCGAGGAAGGCCAGAAGGATTGCACTGTAAATGGAAACCAGTAGGAGCTACAGGCTAACCTTGAAGTGTGATGATAGGGAGTGGAATGTAAATAGTTCTTCAGACAAAGGGAATTTGTAATTTTTTTTTTATTTGTTTGTTTATTTAGCATATTATATTTTGATTATATATGTGTAACATATTTTACAATACATAATTTTCTTTTAAAGCAAATGTGCACGTTATTTTATTGTTTGTTATTGTTATTATTATTATTGATTGTTAGCTAAGTTGTTTGTTTTAATTCTTTAGTGTGCACTTTACATTTCTTCTTAATTTTTTTTTAAAGCAAATTTGCACATTATTTTATTGTTTGTTATTGTTGTTATTATTATTATTATTGTGTGTTAGCTAAGTTGTTTATTTGATTTAATTCTTTAGTGCGCACTTTACATTTATTCTTAGCTCTTGTTCTTGCTTGTAAAAAATAAAGGTGCAGTACTTTACTGTATAACTGTTAACCCTTTCACTGCCACACGACAGAGGGTTAACTCTTTCAGTGCCACTCACGAGATTTCTCGTGTTTTTTTATAGGTGGTTGCTAGCCACTCACGAGATTTCTCGGATTTTTTTTTTTTTTTTTTTTTTGCGATCTGAAAAATTATTGCATCACCCGAGCCTACCCGAGTATAGCCGAGGGGCGCCGATGATCACTGTGGAAAAAAGCGCCCCCTGTCGTCTCCCAGATGACATAAGTGATTTTGGAATGGACTCAATGAAAATGAATGGGGAAAAAAATCCGGTACTCCACATTTTCCAGTTCACTGATCCAGCCGGGGTTACCACAGTTCATTCTGGAGCCTCAGATCCCCGCGGATCATAGAGATCTACTGTGTCACGTTGGATCCATACACTTATCGATTTTTTCGAATGGTGATCAGGAATTGGAATATACCAGTTGGATACCATCTGATGTCAGGTAAGGACTCTGTGTTATCAGTGGTAGGATAATCGGAGTAAGTTTGATGAAGTTATAAGCTGTTTTGTGAAATGTCTTCTTTCGGTTTCATTGTAAAAGTCCGAGAGGAAATCAACAGGGCGATTATCAGTGCGCGGCCGTAATGTGCGTGCGTGCACGTATAATATTGATCATCTAGCGTTTATTTGAAAACGATTCATAAAAAGGCCGACGAATATCAACGTTGTGGAATATTCCACTAAAAGACGATTTTCATAGAATGCTCCAGAATGAGCTGTTTTTTATATCAAAACGGGGGCTTTTCTAACTGCTCTGAAACGGAAACGACGCGATAAAAAAAGAATCTGCCTTCACAGCACTGACTGGAAAATAGTATTTGATAATGCGATGGGCAGATTAGACACATAGCCATAATTTAAAACATAGATTAGGCGATATTAACGTTAACATTGGCGCGGATGGATGGTGGCATTCAAGCGGTAAAACGGAAAACCAGGCATGGCATTGAAAGAGTTAACCCTTTACTATAACACTCTGTACTACATTCTGTTGTGGAAGGACAGCTCATTCACTGAGAGACTTACACTGCATCAGGGTAAGACATTTTAAGTAATTTAGTAATATCTTTAAACTGAGATTTGATTGCTGACCTGACCAGCTGACTTGATTAAGGGGCGTGTTTAAAGCGGCCATTTTGTTTTCTTAAGTGACCCATTAAAAGCTGCTTCCTGCTTAAAGACAGCACTTGTGTACTGAGTGTGATCTCAGAGCCCTGTCACTGCTTAAAAGCAGAACCTCAGCCTCTCCTGGAATCACTCTGTACTACATTCTGTTGTGGAAGGACAGCTCATTCACTGAGAGACTTACACTGCATCAAGGTAAGACATTTTAAGTAATTTAGTAATATCTTTAAACTGAGACTTGATTGCTGACCTGACCAGCTGACTTGATTAAGGGGCGTGTTTAAAGCGGCCATTTTGTTTTCTTAAGTGACCCATTAAGGGCCAGGTGTTATTCAGCACTAATTAGTGATAGGGATTTAAAGGCCTGCAGGCTTAGCGTCAGCGAAGCGTCGAGAAACGAAGAGGGACAAAGAGGAGTTTTCCTGGAGTTATCCGCCGAGAGATCCACCGATCCACCTAGCGCTAAGTACACCCTAGTCCTATCTTTCACTCCACTCTGCTATTCCTCTACTTCCTCCCTGCCACTCTTGACACCACAATGTGTCTCATATCCACAATCTGCTCTTCCAGAACAGATTCAACCCACCCACGGCAGTTTGCTAGCAACCCGGCTAATCTCTCCTACCCTCCTACAGCCACTAATACACCTGTCACAGTACGGGGAGGCTTATGGAATTGTCAATCAGCAGTCAAGAAAGCTGACTTCATTACTGCCTACGCCCATAGTCAAAATCTGCAGCTCCTGGCTCTAACTGAGACCTGGATAACCCCCAATAACTCATCAACACCTGCAGCATTATCTACAAACTATAACTTCACTCACACACCTCGACCTTCCAGACGGGGTGGAGGCACTGGCCTCATGACATCTCCTTCATGGACTACAAACTTAACACCCCTCCCAGCACTGTCACTCTCCTCTTTTGAATATCATGCAGTATCTGTCTCTAATCCTTTCAATCTCACCATTGTTACACTCTACCGCCCTCCAGGTCCGCTCGATCACTTCACAGATGAGCTGGACATGCTTCTAAGCTCCTTACCGGAAGATGGTACCCCTCTCCTTCTATTGGGCGACTTCAACCTGCCTGACTCATCTCAGTCAGTCATAGTAGTCTCCCTCCTACAATCATTTGACCTGACTCCCACTGCCATGCCTCCCACCCACAAAGCAGGCAACTCCTTGGATCTCATATTTTCCCGTAACTCCAGCATCATTAACACCACGGTAACTCCCCTACATGTATCTGACCATTCCTTCATATCCTTCTCACTAACTCTCATGCTTAACCGAAAGGTCTTCACCCCAACTCAAACTGTCTCACTCAGACGCAACCTGGCCTCCCTATCCCCCTCCACCCTCTCCTCTGACATACTGTCCGCTCTACCTTTGAGTGACACCTTCTCTGCTCTCTCCACAGAGATGGCAACCTCCACCCTCCTCTCAGCCCTTGCAACCTCCTTCGACAAGCTCTGTCCCCTCATTGAGAAACCTGCCCGCCGTTCCCCACCCAGTCCATGGCTGACAGATCCAGTGAGAGAACAAAGACAGGTCCTGAGAGCAGCTGAAAGGAAGTATAGAAAGTCACGCCTCACTGCTGACATCGACACATATCACAACCTCTTGTTAACATTCTCCAAAACCATTACTAATGCCAAAGCTTCTTTCTTTCACCATAGGATCGAGGCCTCTGCCAAGAATCTTCGCAAACTGCATGCTACCATGTCCTCCCTCCTCACTCCCCCCCCACCCCCCCCTCCATCATCTTTCTCTGCCGAAGACTTTGCGATCTTCTTTGAGGAAAAAGTGGAGAACATCCGCAGCTCCTTCTCCCAACCCCCACCCATTCCAAATGCTGAATCGAGAACCTCATCCTTCACTCTGTCATCTTTCTCTCCCATTACAGAAGCCGAGACCCTGACACTGGTAACGTCGAACCGTCCGACTACATGCCAGCTGGACCGGCTACCTTCCCCACTCCTCCAGACCATAGCACCAGACATCCTCCCATTCCTAACTGCAACCATCAACTCCTCACTCAACTCGGGGGTGGTCCCCACCTCCCTAAAACAAGCCAGAGTCACGCCCCTCATAAAAAAACCATCCCTGAACCCTACCGTCATAGGCAACTACCGTCCTGTCTCTCTTCTCTCCTTCCTTTCTAAAACACTTGAATGTGCTGTATCCAACCAACTTACTGCTTATCTCTTACAGAATGACCTCCTAGACCCTAATCAGTCAGGCTTCAGAACTGGTCACTCCACAGAGACAGCCCTCATTGCGGTCACAGAGGCACTTCACTTAGCAAAAGCGAAAGGCCTCTCCTCTGTCCTGATTATCCTAGATCTATCTGCAGCCTTCGACACAGTCAACCACCAGATCCTCCTCGCGGCCCTCGCAGGAATGGGAGTGGCTGGCTCTGCGCTGACATGGTTGTCATCATACCTCAATGACCGCTCCTACCAAGTGTCATGGAGAGGGACCCTGTCGGCCACCCGCCCCCTGTGGACGGGTGTCCCCCAGGGCTCGGTTTTAGGACCCCTTCTCTTCTCCCTCTACACTAAATCACTGGGTAACATTATCACGTCTCATGGCTTCACCTACCACTGTTATGCCGACGATACTCAACTCTTCCTCTCCTTCCCTCCCTCAGATATCCACGTCTCTGAGCGGATCTCGGCCTGTCTGTCCGACATCTCCGCCTGGATGACGACCAACCACCTCAAACTGAACCTAAGCAAAACAGAATTGCTCCACCTGCCGGCCAAATCCTCCCCCCTGACCGACCTTTCCATCACAGTCGAGAATGCAGCTGTGACCGCGTCCCCGACCGCCAAGAACCTTGGTGTTGTCCTCGACGACCAGTTGAACTTCTCTGCTCATCTCCCGCCTCGACTACTGCAACGCACTGCTCGCTGGCCTCCCGGCCACTGCCACTAAGCCTCTTCAACTCATTCAGAACGCAGCGGCCCGCCTGATCTCAAACCTACCGAAGTCGGCCCATGTCACCCCACTTCTTAGGGACCTGCACTGGCTCCCCATTGCTGCACGAATCCGCTTCAAGGCCCTCGACCTAGCATACCGTGCGGCAAAGGGAACTGCTCCCGCCTACCTCCGGTCAATGGTCTCTAACTACACACCCTCAAGACCCCTACGCTCTGCTTCTTCTGGCCGCCTCAGACCTACTCCTATCCAAGCTCCGGGAGGGTCATCAAAGAGAAGTCGCCTATTCTCAGTCCTTGCCCCACAATGGTGGAATGAACTACCCACCCCAGTTAGGACAGCCGAAACACGTCCAATCTTTCGCCGTCGACTAAAGACGCACTTCTTCAACCATTATCTGAATAAAAAAAAAATAAAAAAATTATCTAACCCTAACTAACTATACTGTCATGCACTTGTCCTAATAAACTAACCTACACTGTAGCACTCAACACTTTGACGAACATTGTTACTCAGCTGATAGAGTTGTGCCCTTCCTGATGGCTTGTCGTACAGAACTTGTAAGTCGCTTTGGATAAAAGCGTCAGCTAAATGACTAAATGTAAAATGTAAATGTATAACACAACCGACGGTCGTGAAAGGGTTAACCTTCTGTGTATTGTCGCAGTGAAAATGGTTAACCGTAGCGTGGCAGTGAAAGGGTTAAGATGTTTTGATTTTTGGGGGGGGGGGGGGGGGGGGGGCGCAGTGGTGAAGCTCGCCTAGGGCGCCAAATGTGCTAGGTCCGCCCCTGCTTCCACTAAATAATCGTCCTTGCCTATATTACCACACACTATACTAATATGTCTCTACTAATATGCACTCAACACTGCATGCCCAAACACTGTTTGATGAACATTGTAACTCAGCTGAAAGAGTTGTACCCTTCCTGCTGACTTGTCATACAGAACTTGTACGTCGCTTTGGATAAATGACTAAATGTAAATGTAAAAAACTATTTAGATTTAACATTTAAAAAATTGCTCCACACATGTCCTTCATGTGTGTTTTGACCTGCTGCCATCAGGAAAGCGCTTTAGACAGCCTGCCTGTAAAACAAACAGAACGAAATTTAGATGACCAGGAACTGTAATCCAGGGGTTCCCAAGGGTTGCAAGACAAACATTGAAATGTTCACGTAGCCAAGTCAGCGTCTTTTTTTAAACTGATCGCCACACACCTGTGCATGCTGGAGGAGAGGTTTGAGTTGTATTTCCCTCCTATGAATGAAAACTTCAACTGGCTCTGGGATCCATTCAACCCTGTCGCATCAGCATCAGCCGCTTGAGCAGCAAATCTCAAGATGAACTCATAGAGCTGATGATGGACCGCACACTGAAACTGAAACATGGGGAACTGGGTTTGGATTGCTTCTGGCTGCTTGTGCAACATGAGTATCCATCTATCTCAGAGTGCCGTCAATGTGCTTTACCCTTCTCAACCTGCTACTTGTGCAAGCTGGCTTTTTCTTCTCTCACATACGCAGAGAACAGGACACGCACGCACGTGGCTGGCAGTGGAAGAGGACCTGTGTGTTGCGCTGTCCACTGACTATCTCACCCAGCATAAAGAGACTCTGCTCCCAAAAGCCGGCGTCTGTGTCCCACTAAATGTACACAACATAGCCTGTTTTTTTGTTTTTAATTTAATGAAAGTTTGACAGAGCTAATGCATTCTTGCCATTATCTTGCACATGAATCAACGACGAACGTCAATTACTTTTATTATCCTGTTAAAACTCATTGGTGAAATACAAATGTACATGCCATGTCTCATTCAGGTTTGTTTGTGCATTGTTATAATTTCTTTTACAAAGGCATTATTTTCAGCCAATACAAAATAACATACCTATTCATAATAGTATTCATCAATAATTAAAATTTAATTCATCATGATTTGTTTTTAGTATAAGGTCTGTTAAATTTTTTAACTCTTCGAAGACTCAGGGTGCCTTGCTGAAGGAGGAAAGATTTGCCTTGGTTAAAAAAAAGTTTGGGAACCTCTGATCGAATCAACTTCAGAAGTGCAATGTCGACTTTGTGCCAAATGTTACGTTTAGCGGGTGTGTTGCAGAGGCACCCCCTCCCGACAATACCGGGAGCCGGGATAGCTACCGGGAGCCAAGCAACGGACAAGATGGATTCTGACGTCATCTAGTGAAGCCAGCTGCCATGCAATGCAGCAAAAGAGGATGTGTTCAATGCTTTGCGTTGTATTCTGAGGACTGAGACCATTAATGGGGCAGTCATACTTAAAGAGTTTCTTGTAAACAGCTTGCTTTATTCACATTTCCACCCAAGTACAGTGTTCTATTGTTGTGGTTCTACACGCTGAATACATTTCCTACCTCATATTACCGTTGCTCTCGCAGTGTTTATATCCCATCCGTGTTCATTTCCACTTTTGGTTTTAGCGAAGTTGTAATGAGTCTGACCTCCTTTCTATATGGAGATCATATAGATAAATCAATTTGAAGCACAAGGACATGTTTACACACCTCCAGTGCACTCTTTTTGGTTCTACGGCACGGTGGTGTAGTAGTTAACACTGTCGCCTCACAGCACGGTGGTGTAGTAGTTAACACTGACGCCTCACAGCACGGTGGTGTAGTGGTTAACACTGTTGCCTCACACTAGAGCATGTGGTGTCGTGGTTAACACTGTCGCCTCACAGTGGTGTAGTGGTTAACACTGTCGCCTCACAGCACGGTGGTGTAGGGGTTAACACTGTCACCTCACAGCACGTGGTGTAGTGGTTAACACTGTTGCCTCACAGCAAGAAGCAGGAGCACTTGGATTGTTCCCCGGGGGCGCGGCCTAGGCCGGAGCCCATGTCTGCTCCCGGCTGCCCTGGGGAAGGACGTCGGGATGGGTCAAGCACAGAGAGGCAATACGTGTGTGTGTGTGTGTCCCTGTGGGTCTCCCATCTTACATGTGTGTGTTGCTGCATGATGCAAAGAAATACTTCTTCTTCCTGTCGCATGCTTGTGCTGGAAGAACACGTGATACACAACTTTGAGGGACCCCTTTTCTCCTACTGCACACTATAGCATGGTCGAAAAACTCCATTGACCATAGTCACACAGCAGCCATTTTGCTCTCATGTCCTGCTCAGGTTGGGATTTCTTTCCACCCTGTTCTCACCTTGGGTGGAAAGAGGTTCCAACCTGAGCATTACATAAGAGCAAAATGGCTGCCATTTGAATATGGTCAATTGGATACCTGAGTCTCTATGTGTAGAATATCGACATCAATATCATTGTGAATTCAATGTCCATACTATGGCAGGATTACCACAAAAACATGACGAAACCAATGAGAGTGTATAATAATTTATTGGTAGCCTCCATATTGTAAGATATCAGTGTGTCTAGCCTTTAATCATTTAATCCACTCGTTACCTGCTGTTCCGTGACTGGCCTACGCGTTGTGTCATTTAACTTGGATATCTCATTAGCTCTCTCACACTGTATCGACCCCCTGTTAGTACATCCGTAGTCAGAAGAAACGACACTGCAACGTGATCTTTTTCCTTAGATCCTCATGTTTATTTTCATAAACATAGCTTCGTACCAGATGTAACCAATTCTGTAATGACCTTGAACAGTCTTAATTCATTCTTCTCCACCGTCTCTTATGCTATTAGTCCAATGCTTCTGGGCCTCGTCTTAGCCAACAACCATTCCCTGTTAGCCGAAGCTAGCGATGATATGTCACTTCCCCTCCCCCACCCAGCGAGGGTGAGGAGGGATCTCAAAGTCTCTGATCAACGTGTCTGCTCGCCTGTGCGTCGTGTCTCAATCTAACTTACCCCGGAAAACTCATGGCTCATAACGTGTTTTCCCTAGCAACGGGGCCCCGCCCCCTCTTCTCGTTACTAAGGGACACGCTACCATGGCAACAGCAGTCTAGTCTTTGACACACTAAACATCCTCTTCTATCAATGTCGAACTCTTCCCGTAGCTCTCTGACCAAACCTTCCCCCACCAGCGGCCGGTTATCTCCTTTGTTGAACAACTCTGCCGACAACGACCTTGGCACTCACACACCCTGCTTGCTGCTCTCTACCGTGGAAACACACACTGGCTGCCGGCTACTTTTAAGATCTATAGATCCGTCTGAGTAGATGCTGTCACCCACCGATATATACATTATATACAAATTGAAAAACAAGGATTCCTTCAATATTGTATTGCCTGCCACCAGATCAGATTCAGGGGAGCTTGGCTGAACTGCTTTACGACACAAAGGAAGCCAAACAAAACTTGCTTTACCAAGAAAACCGATTTGATCTTCACGGTTAGCAAGGGTTGTTGCTTCGCTGAAAATATAAATACAATGGTTTTCCTTTCAGTTAAGATATCAGCTATATGATGATTTCAATTGTAAATGCTTTACAAATATATACATTTTTTTTTTCCACTTTTTCCTCCCCATTTAAAAATGTTCTCCCATCCCAATTTCATATTATCCAATTCTTCCCTCCCCTGTCTTGAACGTTGCTAGACTATGCCTCCCACTGGTCGGTTGTAGTGAGGACAGAAGCCTTGCATCACGTGTCCCCTCCGGTACACGAGGAGGCAGCCTGTCGCATCTTTTCACCGCAGCAGCTCGAACTCTCAGTGGCGAGGAGTAACGTGTGGGAGGCTCACGCTGCCCCCGATACTTCCTGTTTCCGCCACACCGGTGTCACCTAACCGACCTGTAGGAGTCGCTGTCCACAACGTCCAATCCCCACCCACCGGCTTTCCCACCCTCTAACACTTGCCAATTGTGTTAGTATGAACGACCGGCCAGCCGGTAGCAACGCCGAGAGCTGGGCTCGAACCCAGCGTATCCTGCGTTAGTGGCGAGCCCCTTGCCCACTGCGCCAATCAGCCGCCCAAATATATACATTTATATATTTTTGGAGACAATATTTTGATTTAACATTGTATGGTCTTTTGAGGAACTAGGCTATGGCAGCTACAGGCAAAGTGCCCTATTCCAAACAGTTTCAATGGACAACTTCCCAGATGGTTCTGTGTGACAGAATCAGGGCTCTCAAAACACAGATTACCACATGTCCTCCTTACAACAGAACGATGTGATTATCATTCAACAAAAAATTTGACCACATTGACTTTTACTGTCAGTTTTGAAAAATGTTTAACAACTTCTCACAACTTTCAAACCTTCCTCGCGCTCCCTGGTGTTTACCGTTTCTCCCAGGCCCTGTACTTTGCCCCCTCTCCCTAGTGTCTCTTTGGTCTTTCTCCCTAAGTTCAGTTATTTGTATTTGTTTCACTCTCTAGGTCCTGTAGTTCTACATTTAGTATGTTCACTGTCTAGGTTTAGCGGTTATATGTGTCTCGAGTCGTCTCCTCCCAGCTGTATCGTGTCTGTAACGTGTCACCCCATGTGTTCTCTTTCTTGTTGATATATTTCTTATATATCAACACATAGCAACCAATGTTTCTTTCAACACGGAGGACAAATGGGCATTCTAAACATTCAATGAAAGGCCTCTATTGTACAAATTGTTAGCAGCACTGCAATTTGCAAATTTGACCAAGTCAGGATGAGGCCCACAAAGTATATGACCCCAGAAACATGTATAGAGGCCAGACCAGTCCTCAACCCAATATGTTAGCAGTGCAGCATGGCGAGAGGATCAGAGGCTCCTCCTGCATTCATAACTCATAATCAGGGACACAAGCAAGCGATTCTGGGCCCTGTGCACATGATGTGTCTCTGGGTCCTCGTTCCACATCCACGAGTCATACGCAGTCAAATGGTTGACTGAACAATTATACGGCCACATCCATGGGGGAAATAAGGGCAGTGTTAATTGCAATCCAGTCAACATTGCAGTCTTTGCAATATGGATATTGTATATATATGTAGGGGAGAACAGGGATAGTTGTCACACGTTTTACTCTAGTGTGAATTGCTCATCATCAAAACATCTTTCAATAGTCATTCCTACATTAAATTGAAGCTTAAGCTGTTGGCTTGAAATGTGTATCCCTCTCATTTTCCAACGTATTGTAACAAAGAGTTAATCACCTATCAAAGACACTCTGACACATTGTGACAACCAACCCCATCATGGGGATGGTTGTCACACACTATGGGGTTGGTTGTCACCATGTGTTTTAATGGAAACATCTTAAAAAGAAGACAAGAAGGCAGAACTAAATTTGAAAGTTTAATTGCATTGACAAGTTGACAAATACATAACTTAATGCATCTTAACATGAACATAAACAGGAAACACATCTTTAGGCCATCCTATATAACAAAATAAGAACACAATAAATCGGCCTAACAATAATAGCCTACACAACATGTGTCAACCAACCCCAAATAAAATGTGACGACCAACCCCATGGAATGTCTTGATAGCATCAAGGCTAACAGCCATCTAACAACTAGTTAGCTAGCTAACAACAATCTAAACTATAGCTATCCCTTCACACTTTTTAAGGGTAATAATTGTTTCATTATAAACCAATTGTGTAAAATTGTGCAAATTCAGCTGTTTTACTCCAAAGATGACAATGTAGGTGATTGATTGATTGATTGATTGATTGATTGATTGATTGATTGATTGATTGATTGATTGAAAACTTTATTAACAGTTTGCAGAATGGGTACAGTACAGTGCAGCTCAATACACACAATTGTTAAGGGGATGCAGACCAGAGAAAGACTTTTGTCTTGTTTACATCAGGGTCCCCCATTTTCAATTCATCATAACATATATGACATACACGACATACAGATAGACAGTACTGCTACATCTATACATTTATGACATACCAGATTTGCAAATACAGTACTGTTTGTGATACAAAAATAGTCTAAATAAGAGAGTATATACATTTGACGTAGAAACTGTACATTGGAGGAGGTTGGGTAGGTGGGACGGGACGGGACGGGACAAACTCCGATGGTGGCAAAGTCTCAATTCTTGTCCTATTGGACCTTAGTGCAGCGTTCGATACGATTGACCATAATATCTTGATCAGTCGTCTTGAAAGACTGGTTGGCTTTTCCGATCATGTACTAAATTGGCTCATAACATACATTAAGGGGAGAAGGTTCTATGTTAAGCTTGGAGACAATGTATCCGAGGAACATGACAGCAGCTTTGGAGTTGCACAAGGAAGCTGCCTTGGTCCATTACTCTTCTCACTATATATGCTGCCCCTCTGGGACATCATTCGAGACCACAATGTATGCTTCCATAGTTATGCTGATGATACACAACTATATATCTCCGCAGAACCAAATAACACTACAGCCATACAGTCCATTACAAATTGTCTGTTAGCAATAAATAAGTGGATGAACAATAACTTCCTAAAATTAAACGAAAGCAAGACCGAAATCCTATTGATCGGCCCAAAAGCGAAAAGGGAAGTGCTGTGTGAAAACCTGGGGAGTCTGTCATCCTATGTAAAGACTGAGGTTACAAGCCTAGGTGTCATCTTGGACTCAGACCTGACCTTTAAGTCTCATATAAATAAGGCCATGAAAACGTCATTCTTCCACCTAAGAAACATAGCGAAAGTAAGACCTTTCGTAAATAAAAAGGATGCAGAGACACTGATTCATGCTTTTGTATCAAGTCGGCTTGACTATTGTAATGCACTGTTCACTGGTCTTCCCAAAGCAACCATTGGAAAGCTTCAGCTTATCCAAAACTCTGCAGCTCGATTACTAACTCATACAAGGAGAAGAGAACATATCACTCCAGTCCTAGCCACTCTGCACTGGCTTCCAATAACTCATAGAATTGATTTTAAGGTCCTTTTCCTAACATATAAAGCTCTTAATGAGCAAGGCCCAAAATACATAGCAAATTCCCTAGTTAGTTATCTGCCCTCAAGAACGGTACGGCCATCCACTACAGGTTTACTAGACACGCCCAGAAACCAAAAGAGTATGGCATTTGCCAACTATGCCCCAAAACTATGGAACACACTACCAACACACATCAGAAACGCCAGCTCCATACACATTTTTAAAGGAAAATTAAAAACGTACCTATACAGTCTAGCTTACAAATAGTTATGGCTTGGAAAAACCTGATGGATCCATGAGGCTAGGATAAGCCTTGTGGACCCAACTTTTTAGATGAAGGAACGGGTACATACGCACACAATACACGACCACTGATGGATCCGTAAGGCTTGGATAAGTCTTATGGACCCAACTCTTTAGATGAGGGAACGGGTACATACGCACACAATACGCGGCCACTGATGGATCCGTGGGGCTTGGATAAGTCCTATGGACCCAACTCTGACCACTGACCACATGAGGGAACGGGTACATACGCACACAATACGCGGCCACTGATCGATCCATGGGGCTTGGATAAGTCCTATGGACCCAACTCTGACCACTAATAAAAACGTAACTACACTAGCGTTATAAGAGCTAACATTGCTACCTACCGTACAAGTGCATTGGTTTAGTGCATTTCCTACTTCCGGTTGCTACTGAGCGGACATGTTTGTGCGGACCTGTTCTCCCAAACTGGTAAGCAAATGACTGTTTTCATGTTTTCATTTTTACGTTATTTTCATTTTTACGTTATTATTATTATTATTATTATTATTATTATTATTATTATTATTATTATTATTATTATTATTATTATTATTATTATTATTATTATTATTATTATTATTATTATTATTATTATTATTATTATTATTATTATTATTATTATTATTATTATTATTATTATTATTATTATAATTATAATTATTATTATTTTTATTTTTATTTTTAATTTTTTTAAACATTGATCTTAACGGATCACTGGGACTTTATTGCTTTTATCGTTATATATGCCTATGTTTGTGTACAGCACTTTGAGCTACATGACATGTATGAAAGGTGCTTTATAAATACTTACTTACTTACTTACTTACTTACTTACTTACTTACTTACTTACTTACTTACTTACTTACTTACTTACTTACTTACTTACTTACTTACTTACTTACTTACTTACTTACTTACTTACTTACTTACTTACTTACTTACTTACTTACTTACTTACTTACAGGCGGGGTGGGGTGGTGGAAACTGTACAACTGTACAAGCAAAACTGTACATTGGAATATCGACGAAACCATACTTGGTTCCAAGAGGAGGGTCTCGTGTACTCTTGGGTTAGGTCATTTACTGTACATTGGAGGAGGTTGGGTAGGTGGGGTGGGGGGGGGCAACCTGTACATTGGAGGGGGTTGGGTTAGGACATTTACAGGGGCCAGTTTCGAATTGCAGTCTCCCGTAGGTGTTCCTTGAGAGTGGTTTTGAAAGTGGGTAGTGATTCACATTCCTTTACAGCTTTTGGTAGGGCGTTCCACATTGATGTGGCATAATTTGCGAAACGTGTTTAGTCCCTTGTTTGAGCCGAATCTGGGTTTAACATGATTTGTGGAGCTCCCTCTGGTGTTGTGATCGTGGTATTCACTGACCTTTGGGAAGTATTTTGACATGTACAAGGGTGATGGAAACCATTACAATTGGATGGAAACATGGCTACTGGCTACATTCTGCAGCAACAGCGAGTAATTATGAGTCATGCAATAAACCTTAAATGGATAGTTCAGATTTTTAGAACTCTAGTCCTACTTAGCAAATATTTAAATTTTCTTCATTGCTAGAGTTCTTCTAAATCCATACTGTTCCTCATTCTAACTCCGGCTAGCCACAAACAAATACAAAGGCAGTGGGGTCAAGCTCTTGTCTGTACAAGCTGACTGAAGACAACTGATTTATGGTGAACTAGCTGGAGCTAGTATGAGGAACAGCATGGATGGAGTCGAACCCGGGAGGGCCGTGTTGTACCGCAGTGCTGTACATGGTGCGCCATGAACTCTGAACTCTGACCCCAATTCTGGACATTTAAATACCAAAGTATGGGGGGCAGGACCCTCTGGTGGTGAAATATAATGAATGTGACAACCTACCCGTGTGGCAACGTCCCCCGTTCTCCCCTATATTGCAGTCTTTAATATTGCTATGTGAAGGTGAGAACAGAGCTGTTTCTATCATGGAGCAAATAAATGTTAAATGGTAAATGGTGCATTTATATAGCAGCTTTTATGCAAAGCGCTTTACAATTTGTTCCTCACATTCTACCCATCCACTCACACATTCACACACCGATGGCAGAGGCAACCATGCAAGGTGCCAACCGGCACATCTGGAGCCTTTAGGGGTTAAGTGTCTTGCTCAAGGATACTTTCACCCGCTGCCCGGGAGGAGCGGGAATCTAACCGGGAACCTCCGGATGACCAGACTACCTCCCGAGGCACAAAGATGCAAAGATGCAAGTAGTTAGTAATTTGGTCCCAAATTCAACTAGAGGGAGGAAATTGAACCAAAGACAGGCGGTACAGGAAGCAGAGGCAGCTCTTAGGCGTACGGACAATTCACTCCTATAGCAGAGAGCTTTCTAAATAGTTAGTATGGATTCCTATAGGCTAACCTCATGCACATGAGATTACCTCATGTCCGTTCCCCTCAGACCTCATCTCAGTTTCGAATAGCTGTCTGCACCACAACACAGAAGTAATACAGTAACTATAACCTACATCACAGCCCGACACAGAAGTAATACTGTAAGTCTGTAACTATAACCTACATCACAGCCCTGACACAGAAGTAATACTGTAACTATAACCTACATCACAGCCCTGACACAGAAGTAATACTGTAACTATAACCTACATCACAGCCCTGACACATAAGTAATACTGTATCTATAACCTACATCACAGCCCTGACACATAAGTAATACTGTATCTATAACCTACATCACAGCCCTGACACATAAGTAATACTGTATCTATAACTTACATCACAGCCCTGACACATAAGTAATACTGTATCTATAACCTACATCACAGCCCTGACACATAATACTGTATAACCTACATCACAGCCCTGACACAGAAGTAATACTGTATCTATAACCTACATCACAGCCCTGACACATAAGTAATACTGTATCTATAACCTACATCACAGCCCTGACACAGAAGTAATACTGTATCTATAACCTACAGTACATCACAGCCCTGACACATCTATAACCTACATCGCAGCCCTGACACAGAAGTAATACTGTATCTATAACCTACATCACAGCCCTGACACAGAAGTAATACTGTATCTATAACCTACATCACAGCCCTGACACATAATACTGTATAACCTACATCACAGCCCTGACACAGAAGCAGGGGTGTAAAAAGTACCCAGAAATTATACTTAAGTGAAAGTATGGGTACCGTCTCAAAATCTGACTCAAGTAAAAGTCAAAGTATCTGGCTAAAAACACACTTGAGTAAAAGTCAAAAAGTCCTACTTTTAAATGTACTTAAGTACTAAAAAGTAAAAGTATTTTTTTTTAAAGGGATAGACCAGGGGTCTCAAACTCATTCCATCGTGGGCCAAGTTTTCATTTGAACTATACATTGCACCAGGTGAGTTAGTTGAAGAGGTGAGCCAATTAGTGAACTCATCAGCTGGTGTTTAGGCAAGGCTGGAATGAAACCAAGCATACACTCTGCCCACAATGGAATGTGTTCTGTGATAGACCATGCTGAAATGAAAGAACAGAGGACACTTTTTTTTATTTAATGCACTTCTCCATTGAAGGTAAACTAACATGAACGGCATTCACATCACAGCATGAATAATATCACAATATTAAAAACAGAATGGTGTATCCTGAATAATATCACAATATTAACCACAGCATACTGGATTATCCTGAATAATATCACAATATTAAAGGCAGAATACTGGAGTACCCTGAATAATATCACAATATTAAAGGCAGAATACTAGAGTACCCTGAATAATATCACAATATTAAAGACAGAATACTGGAGTACCCTGAATAATATCACAGTATTAACCACAGCATAATGCGGATCTGACTGTCTATTCTTCTGATAGCAGGTGTTTAATCAAAGATCCCCGCTTTCTAGTCTTGCACAAGGACCAATCAGCATGGGTATGGGTGGGTTCATTTTCCATTGATGGGGATTTGATTGGCTGTTTACCTGCGGTCGCAGGATTAATAACGTTAACGTTAGTTCGGCCAGATAAACAATTCAAATATACTAAATAAAATTGTTGGACCTGTGAGATTTGTACTTTGTACTTTGTAGGTCTGCATTTTAAATGTAAGGAGTAAAAAGTATGTTTTTTTCCTCTGAAATGTAATGGAGTAAAAGTACAAAGTATACAAACCTAATAATAGTCAAGTAAAGTACAAATCCCCCAAAACAGTACTTAAGTATTGTAACGAAGTACAATTACTCAAGTACTTTACACCCTTGCACAGAAGTAATACTGTATCTATAACCTACATCACAGCCCCCACACATAAGTAATACAGTATCTATAACCTACATCACAGCCCTGACACAGAAGTAATACTGTATCTATAACCTACATCACAGCCCTGACACAGAAGTAATACTGTATCTATAACCTACATCACAGCCCCAGCCCAGCTGCACTAAATAGCCTAGTTAGCTGGCCAGCTTTCTAAACTCA
This sequence comes from Notolepis coatsorum, assembly GCF_963971535.1. NCBI lineage: Eukaryota > Metazoa > Chordata > Actinopteri > Aulopiformes > Paralepididae > Notolepis > Notolepis coatsorum. Next base: position 46,804,509 of record NC_140176.1, on the reverse strand, counting down.
GTCTTAAAGGGGCACATGATCATTTATTTTGCATGTAATCTTCCAATTTCAACTGCTTAACTGTTTTAGAAAATCACATTGTGGATGTGGAGGATGGAAAATTAGTAAAACATCCGAACACAACTCAAGGCTACAAAATGGTTCCCACCTCATTAACCTGAATTTAACTGGCAGTAGCCTAACATTTCATCTGCAAATATTTTGTCAACACACTGCTTGCTAATTAAATGGACTGCATTCAACAGCTTTTATAAGCTTATGTCTCACATTCACCCGTCCACTCACATATTCACACCGACGGCTGAGGCAACCATGGAAGGTGCCAACCAGCTCATTGGGAGCAATTAGGGGTTAAGTGTCTTGCCCAAGGACACTTCGACACGGTACCGGGAGGAGCCGGAATAGAACCAGGAAACCGTCTGATTACCAGGCGACCGCTCTACCTCCTGAGACCAGTGTTCATTTTGGCAGCTATTTTCATTTTAGTCTTAGTCATGTGTCAAGTGCTCCTTTTTCGTTTTCATCATATTTAGTCATCTTCATTTATTTTTCGTTTAGTCAGTTTTAGTCAACTAAATGTCTGAGCATTTTAGACTTAGTCAGTTTTTGTCTAAATGTTGTCTTTTTTGTTTTAGTCTAGATTTAGTCGACGAAAACGGATGACATTTTTGTCTATTTTTAGTTAATGGAAAAAAACTTGTCAAATGTCAGAAATAGTCAACATGGAACATATTCTGATTTAAATTGCGTATTTATTTTTTAACCTAGGGGAATCTGAGTCGGCGGCACAAGTGATACACAGGAAGGGTGCGCTGTCGATCTGTGAATGGAGAAATAACTTAATAAGACACATTATCTCTTCTTGCCTTGCTTTCACTACCACACTACAGACTGTTAACCCCTTTCACCCCCTATTCATAATTCATGCAAGTACTCAATCTGGGAAAATATTACTCGTGCCCATCCGTGCCGAGTATGTCTGTCTCTGTGATGCTCAGATCGAGGTGGGCATGGATCAGAAGAAGCTGACCGGCTGGCTGGACGCCATGACGGAGACCACGGTGTCGGTGCAGATCCCACGTTTCCGTGTGGAAGACGGCTTCATAGAGTTAGAGGTGGTCTAGGTCTGGTTAGGGGTTAGAGTTAGAGGTGGTCTAGGTCTGGTTATACTGATCCGATACCAGTGCATACATTTAAAAAAAGAAAAATTATATTATATAGATTATAAAACTTTTTTTTTCTTTTCTTTTTTACAGCTACTGTTTTATATATACTGTTTTTTAGTAATAACTAGAAAGTAATGGTATTTATTCAACAACAGGTGATTGTATAGATTAGTATTAGTATCATTAATTGACAACTAAGCTCAATGAGTTCACCCACGGAAAGGTTGTTGGCACATTGGTTCCGCACGGAGGTTACACGTTGTTGCACTTGCTCCTATCCAGTCGGCTCCGTTTAGGTTAGCTACTGTAGTAGCAGAGGCTCTGTTGTGATTTTTAATGCAAAATAAATATTCAACATTCTCTTTTGAGACTCCGCCTCAGACTCTTATCATTTGGCACTAAAAGCTAAACATTGTCACCGGTATGGCTGTCTGCATTATGTCATTAATTGTGTGCGAGTGTTACATCCCAATGTATATATTCCCCAGTGTGTGTCTCCATGTGTGTGTGTTCTCCATTTTGTTTGTTTCCTCCCTCCAGCCATTGTTCCCTTCACCATTGGTAAATTCTTCCATTATTGCAATACAGCACCGATTGGTGGATGGCTTCAGACTCCAACACTCAATCCACACCACCCAATCATGGATCACCCCACACCTGTTAAAACATGGCTTCTCACTTCAGTCTTTCTCTCTCTCTGGCATGAGGCTAGGCATGTTGTGTTTTTGGTAAACCTGTAACTTTGACAGTATTGCATTTCGTTTATTGCCTTTGGTGCTTAGTAGTAATTTCCTTGTGTGTGTATGGCCACAGAGAGAGCATTGTCAGCCATAGTTTGTTTTTGTATATATTCTGCTTTTGTTTCTGTATAATTAATGTGTTTTTCTCTCTTTCTCAGGAAGCACAGATGGGGTGAGCTGCCATTTCCTTTGGACATTGTTTTCTCCTGTTTTGGTTAGGTAAGAGTAGTTTAGGTAATGTAATCTCTTTTACCATAGATTAGATTGTGTTTATTTGGAGTATAGTGGTGTTTGTTTGTTGTTTTGGCCTGGGCTCACCCCTGAGCTACATGTGCTTCCTTTGCCTCTATTCAATAAATATCATTGTTGTTTACAAACCTGGTCCATCTTTTCTGTCAACCAACTGTTATGTTACAGCCCTTTACCCTTAGACTCACAGGGGTCGTAACAGCGAGAGGTCGATCAGTGACCACGTTAGCGTGAGCTAGGTTAGCCACTAGTTAACACGAGCTAGATGGAAATACAAACAATGTAACATTACTGGTGAAAAAGTGATTTACCTTGGAATACTCCTTTGCCAACTTGCTGTACTTTGCTCGCAGGTCTGCAGCTGGATTATGAATAGTCCCAACTTTAGCCAAGGTAACGTTAAGCTAAAACTAGCTTTTCAAATAGCTCTTCAGCTAATTCTAATAACAGAGCTCCCCGTCACACTGCTCTACTCGGGACGATGGCATTAAGAAAAGTTATAATTATTTTGTCTCGTCTTGTTTTAGTCAACAATATCAACATACATGAAGAGAAATTTCGTCCTGGTTTTTGTAAATTACATTTTTGTGTCCTCAGTTGTGGTCAACGATATTTAATTAACTATTTAGTAACGTTAGCGTCACATGGTTTTCAATAACGTGACGTCACGTCTCGTCGTCATTAAAAAAACCTTCGTTGGCGAACATCTTTCGTCATCATTTTAGTTGACAAAATTAACACTGCCTGAGACTCAGTCATATTAATAGATTTTAAGGCCTTAAAGCAAACATGAGACTACACGGTCATCTTATATCTTATGTGAGAAAATCTCTTGCGCGGATCAATGAAGATTAGGCCAATTTGGCCGTTGACGTACTGTATGAAAAAGGTCTTGATCAGGCATTCCAGTAACTATACTAGAACACCAAGGACAATCTCCTCTAATCAGATCTTTGTGATCATGGTTAAATTAACAGACCAATGTTCCCTGCAGACCATCGGTTGTCACATTGAACAGGAACGTGCAACAGGCCGCACAATGCACTGGCAACCCACACAAGTCCAGGCGACTGGTAGTATTTCCAAGCGGGGCTTTGTAGATTGTTTGGAGTGCAAATCACTCTCTCTGTGCTCGAGTTAGGTTCCAAACTCTGTCATCATTGCTGTGCGGTCATTGAATTATTGGCTCTCTTCATCTCGAGGAATAGGCTTGCATACCATAAAGATAGGTTTTACATTACAGTAGATGGATGAGCTTATCAAACCCGCTCTCTGGACTGGATTACACTACCTCGGGTCAATTCCGAACTACGAAAGACTTCTTTTAGATTTTGTGCTCCGGACTCGAAGAATGACCTACAATGCTTTGTAAATTGACTCCCTGATGACATTGGGACATAAAAAAAAGCCTTTAAATCTTAAATTTGATAAATGTCATTGTTTTAACCAATGTTAACACTTTCAGCGCCACGCCTGGTTTTCCGTTTTACCGCTTGAATGCCACCATCGGCGCCAATGTTAACGTTAATATCGCCTAATCTATGTTTTAAATTATGGCTATGTGTCTAATCTGCCCATCGCATTATCAAAGACTATTTTCCAGTCAGTGCTGTGAAGGCAGATTGTTTTTTTATCGCGTCGTTGCCGTTTCAGAGCAGTTAGAAAAGCCCCCGTTTTGATATAAAAAACAGCTCATTCTGGAGCATTCTATGATAATCGTCTTTTAGTGGAATATTCCACAACGTTGATATTCGTCTGCCTTTTTATGAATCGTTTTCAAATAAACGCTAGATGATCAATATTATACGTGCACGCACGCACATTACGGCCGCGCACTGATAATCGCTCCGTTGATTTGCTCACAGACTTTTACAGTGAAACCGAAAGAAGACATTTCACAAAACAGCTTATAACTTCATCAAACTTACTCTGATTATCCTACCACTGATAACATAGAGTCCTTACCTGACATCAGATGGTATCCAACTGGTATATTCCAATTCCTGATCACCATTCGAAAAAATCGATACGTGTATGGATCCAACGCGATACAGTAGAACTCCATGATCCGCGGGGATCTGAGGCTCCAGAATGAACTCTAGTAACCCCGGCTGGATCAGTGAACTGGAAAATGTGGAGTACCGGATTTTTTCCCCCATTCATTTTCATTGAGTCCATTCCAAAATCACTTATATCATCTGGGAGACGACAGGGGGCGCTTTTTTCCACAGTGATCGTCGGCGCCCCTCGGCTATACTCGGGTAGGCTCGGGTGATGCAATCATTTTTCAGATCGCAAAAAAATAAAAATAAAAAAAATCCGAGAAATCTCGTGAGTGGCTAGCAACCACCTATAAAAAAACGTGAGTGGCACTGAAAGAGTTAATACGTGTGTCTTATTGTCTGATTTATCTTTGTTTTTGATATTTTTGTTATTTTTATTTCTTGACAATGGAGATGATAAAGTAGTGTAAAATGCATGTTTTAGAAGGCAGAGTGGATTGTACAACTTCAAGGTACCTTTCAAGGAGCAGGGGAAAGACTGTCGATGAGATTGGGTTCAGCAGCTCTCCACAAAACAATGATGACGGCGTAGAGACAACTGTGTAAACATCTATCCAAATTGTCAATAGTGTCACAGTTGTCTTGATTAGGGGCTAGCATAGAACTAACATTACAGTAGGTTTGATGTGTGATGTGTGCTTTTTTCCTGTTTGATAAGATTATGGTTTTGATTGATTGATTGAAAATTGTATTAACAGATTGCAGAATGGGTACAATACAGTACAGCTCAATACACACAATTGTTAAGGGGATGCAGACGAGAGAAAGACTTTCGTCTTGTTTACATCAGGGTCCCCCATTTTCAATTCATCATAACATATATGACACACAGGTAGAGAGTACTGTTACATCTAGACATTTTTGACATACCAGATCTACAAATATACAGTACTGTTTATGAGTACTGTTTATGGTGGCCTAGTAATTGGCAATAGCGATCTTTAAATACTTAACCTAACATAAAACTGTTCCGGCAGCACAATGTTGTTATAACTAAGATTCGCTAGAGGAATTAATTTTAATGCAACAAAAAATAAACTGGTTTGTGCTGCAGGTTTTTGAAAATGGCGATTGAAATAAAATGCTGCGAGTACTCGACCAATCGGAAGTGCTGTGAAACCCACCCCCATAGTTCCCTTACTTTTGGAAAGTCCCTCCCCCCAGGGAGTAGAATAGTGTCCACAGATCTTAATTTAGACCCTGGTCCCTCCAATGGAAACTCAGGTCAGTCAGGTCAAGGCTAAACCCAGAAACCTGGGATCTAGCAAATAACATAGATGTTAGTCAGACTGGAATACAGGCTGAAACTAAATAAAATAACTTTATGTACTGAAAGTTTATAATGGTCACAGAACTATCAAATACATTTGTTTTTGGTGCTGGCAAATAGCCTATTAGTGGTGCAGAGTTTGTAAGTACTTTAATTTCTATTTTAGGTAACATTTACTTTTATTCCACTTTATTCCACAAATATGCACCTTTTTACTCCACAATGAAAATGGCTAGAAAGGTTTGAAAAGAAAAATGGCGCCAAATGCACAAGGAACTACATTTCAAACCATGAGGACAACGTTACCAAGCCAAAATAGTCCAAACAACAGACAGGGGATACACTCTAGGAATTACAAACTCAAGATTATCTGACTCAAATTGTTTTTCAACATGGTTTAGTGTTTGTTTAAACTCAAGCCGGAAATTTCACAATTGTTATTGTAACTGAGGGGTACAATTCCCTGACTGTATTGATAAGTATGGTATCATTAAACCACTACCGCTTTATGTACTTTAATTACTGGCCATACAGTACATGATATATAAATATGATGAACACTTCCCACAATAAATCGGTTCCACACAAAGTTATAATTAAGTATTTATTGCAGCAAAAGGTACATAATATACTTCTCTATTATACTTTGAATGCACTTGTAAGGCAAAGGAATGTGCGTAGGCAAATCAATAATGAATGTCCATTCTCTGGTTACGCAGGAGGTAATTATACGACCTGAATCTTAGGGAATTATATCTATGGTGCACTGGTGATATATAGCGGGAGATACTGAAGGGTCCCCCCGGTTGTAAGCCAGCAGGGGTAGAGGATCTGTCGGTAGTAGAGAGTCTGGTCAACGATGACTAAGGAGACTCCAAGTACAGGAGACGGTGCAATAGTCTCTTGATCCACAGACGAATACAGCTGTTCTCCGTAGACTGTAGCTCCACAGTGAAGAAAGCTAGCCTGCCTCAGGCTCTCTGAGGCGCAGACTCGACGTGGCTCCTCACAGGGTAAATCCCACACACGTGTAGGCGTCGGCGATTCTCCGCTCCATAAATCACAGGACCAAAACAAATATAATCCAGCCGTAAATGGCTATGCAGTCGTCGGGTAGATTAATCCAGTGTACATGTCCACACGGTCCTCGTCTAGGTCTCCTCGGGTGAAAGCGCCATGAAAGCAGCCCAGCCTGGATAAGCACTCTAGCTGGTACGAGGAAGCGTTGGTGATGCTGGTCACTGTAGAACTTTAGCCGCACGATACACTATACACAAATAGACTATTACTGACTTAATAGAAATATGTCGCACTCGTGGGCGGTTAGGTGGTCGAGCGGAGATTGCGTTCGTCACCAGCCCCGGAGCTGTGAGCTTGGTTCGCCTGTTCGAATCCAGCTCACAGCTCCGGGGTTGTCACCAGCTTGGCTGGCCGTCTGCACTGATACAATTGGCTGTATCAGAGGGTGGGAGAAGCTGGCGGGGTGGGTCCGGGTCGTTGTAAACAGCGACTCCTACAGTTCGGTCGGGGCGCCTGCTAAGCGCGGATTGGACGTGAGGGGGATAGTGTGGTCCTCCCACACGCTACGCCCTCTCAATGAGAATCCGCGCTGCCAGGTGAAAAGAAGCGGTGATTGGCTGGACGTGTGTCGGAGGAAGCACGTGGTAGCCTCCACTCTCCCAAATGATCTGACTGTGGGGGGTAAAGCGCAGCGACCAGGAAGGGACTGGGAATTGGCATACGACTAACATTGGGATGGGAGAAAATCGGAGGAAAAATGGAGGGGGAAAAAGACCAAAAAAAAAATATATATATATATGTCGCACTCGACGGTATAGCGCCAAACTCTGACACTTCAGTTATTAATTCGCACGCGGTCTCAATGCTCTCTTTGGGGCCAAACAGGCCATACTTCACCGCACGGAGTATCGTGGGTGAGGCTTCAACTTTAGTTCCTAAGTGCTTCTGTATTCACCTGCGCCATATTTATATGCACGGCGAACAATCTAGTGCCAACCTCATTTCTGTCTCGTATTCTTGGGCAATGCCGGGCATGTACAGACATGTCTTGACGGTGGCTTTGAACCTGACTCTGGAGGCATGGCCCTGGCGCCTGTGGACCTCTGTCCAATAGGAGAATGAAATATTATGGTCTGTACTAGGCTAAAGGGATATTCCGTGTATATGTACAAGGAATATACAAGGGATATCAAAACGATATACAAATACTATGCAATATATATCAATCAATAAATATAAATATTCGGTTTAATCTGATCCTTTGTAACAGTTATAATATAGACCGTGATGCCTGCCTATTTTGCCTATTTGGGACTGTATATTTTCTATATAGTATAATAGCATAATACTGAATGAGACAGATATTAGAAACCTGTGGAATTACACTCTATATTGTGCACCTTCTCGCTATTTATTAGCAGGCAAAACACAATGTAACAACAAGGAATAACCTACATACATCTTTTTCTTTAGAGTAAACAAATGTCCTTAAAAAACTATATATATTCCCTCTTGCTTTGAATACTGACGGAGGGAGATGGAGGAGATGGCAAAACGATGGGGATTGTCTATGTTGTTGTGGTTTTTTTTCTTTTTTTTTTTAGAGATAGTATTCACATGTTGTAGTGGTTCTATGGTTGTTGATGTTCTGGCATTGTCCTCTTTTGTCTTATATATGTGTTTTCTTTTGTAAAACTGTCACAATAATTGAAAAACAATAAAAACAATTGTCAAAAGAAATACTGTGAGATTTGCAGTAGGTGCTTCCAGGTGATGATCCAGATGTTTCTGTTTCCATCTCATCTCAATTCTCAACAGGGTGGATGATCTGTTTCTCTTCTACCAGCATGCTGGATGTTTTTCACTCTGGGAAGCATGGTTCACGTACCTGGTGCTATGTGCTTGTTGGGGTGTAAAAGGTACCCAGTAAAACTCCAACATTTTGGGAAATTAGCTTATTTAACATCTTCCCTGGAGTTAGACAAGAAGATACATAAATTTTTTGTCTCTGTGCGTGCATTTAGCTTTGGAACAGTCGCTCCGTTAGCATAGCTTAGCTTCATCACTGGAAGTGAGGGAGGACAGTGACGTTCCCTACAGGTTTGTTGATATTCTTATTCCTTCAAAGGATCCGAACCGATTGAAGTTTATGGATACCATGACTTAAAATCCTCTTACCTTGACGATTAAAAGCCTCCCCAATTTAAAAAACAGTAATCCAATGGCTGGTATTGATAATATACTACTAACTACTGGACGCTCGGAGCTAACCGGAGCTAACACAGAACAGGATGGTAAAGCAAATATAATGACTTCCTTTCTGGGGTTTTCAAAATAAAAGTGTGACGTTTATAGCAGCGGAAAACGTTTATTTTGTACATTATCTAACGTTAACACGAACCTAAACTAACGTTACAACTAACCTTTTATTGGAGCCCCATTGGAATCCGCCTCTACCTTTTGCTTATTTATGAATAACATTACATTGATTGATTTGCATTAGTGAGATTAGACATTCAAGCAAGGCCACTTCCATTTGATTGGTGCATTGTTCTTCTGGTCTGTCACTGCAAGCCGGTCATTCACTCTCTCATGAATGAATCTGTAAATCTGTAGGTAATCTCAGAACCCATCGGCTATCATCTTTCTTTTAATTTTTTTTACGATTTTGAGGGCAAAGGTCAATGTTTCAGAGCTTACGATGTAGCGGCCTGCTCCTGGCTTCCGATTCCCAATATCGAGGCCCAGATTTCCTCTTCCGTGTGCCGGTAATTGTTTATAGTTGCGACCAACTCCAATTGTGGCAATTGTGTGATCCGACTTTGAAAGCAATTTGTTTATTTTATTTCACAAGTCGAACATTTCTCCACACAACACACAAACGTCAATACTTTTCGTAGGCGTTTTAGAATCAGACGACATTTCAGCCAATGTGTTCACTCCCCAAACAGACTGTTTACCTGCAGCCAAAGCAATCACACTCAAACAGAAACCATAACTTGTGTCTTGTTCCTTCCCTACAGTTCTGCATTCATTATGTTTATAAAGATTAATCTGTGGGTGTTTTCTTCAAACCTTGTTTAATTAGATCTGGGAGTAACATCACAATAATCCTGACTATGAGTATGACACGTCTTCATAGCCGGAGACAACTGGACACATCTGGATTCCTCTTCCAGCTTAACTCAGATCGACACTGAGGGCTCTTTTTATTTATAACAGGGAGCGGTCCCACACAGACGTCCCCTGATGAATGCGCCTCACATCTGGTTTCTGAGGACTTAACTGTAGAGGAAACCACTGAATCAAATGATTCACAATGAGGTGACACCATTGAACCAGATGATTCACTCCAAGGAAAACACGGAGAGTCTGTAGTCTAGTTTTATAGAGTTCTGAATGTTTGAATCTTTCTCAGAGACATTTACTGTAGATGTAGACACATCTTTCCTTTCAGTGTCGGAGGAGCAGCTGCTTTCAGCTTAATTTTCTTCTTCCTTTTAGCTCTCATCATGTGCTTAATCGTGTGGTTCATCTGTTTTTCTATCAAGGCAGCTGTTGAATTGAGAGAAGGTCCGTGATGTGATGCTCAAGACATGGTCGTTTGGGGAGACATGCTAGTGATAGCCTCCTCCTGGCTGCAATGTGACCAAGTCTTATTTCAAATTTAACTCACTCACTCATGCACACACGCACGCTCACTCACTCACTCACTCACTCACTCACTCACTCACTCACTCACTCACTCACTCACTCACTCACTCACTCACTCACTCACTCACTCACTCACTCACTCACTCACTCACTCACTCACTCACTCACTCACTCACTCACTCACTCACTCACTCTCTCACTCTCTATATGCTGTCTAGCTCTGGACTCATGATGAGCCCAAATGTATTCATGCGTAATGATGTTAGTCCCCATTGTAGCCATTTCATTGTAGTGGTTTATTTTTTTAACCTCACTGTATAAAAGGACCTATTGTGACCTCTAGGATAATCATAGTCTCACAGAACTTTACAACCACAAACTAGAGTCCTATGGCATTGTGTATGGCTTTCCTAGGTTTATTGACCACAAGGGGGAACATTTTTATTCTTACAGAAATTGGACATTTCCGATAGTGTTCCTCAAGGTCTTAGTATCTTAACACTTTGGACGCCAGACACTTTCCCACCCACCCACCCCCTCCAAATGTACAGTCTCCTCACCACCGTATGTATATTTCTCTCCCACCCACCCACCCCCTCCTAATGTACAGTCCCCTCCCCATCATATGTATATACTCTGTCAGGATCTATGGGTAACAGTACTGTATATTTGAATACCGTATATGTCACAAATGTATCAGTACTAAATACCTGTATGTCCCTATGCCATAAATGTCATGTATGTTGAGTATGTCATAAATGTCAATATGAATTGAAAATGGGGGACCCCAATGTAAACAAGACAAACGTCTTTCTCTGGTCTGCATCCCCTTAACAATTGTGTGTATTGAGCTGTACTGTATTGTACCCATTCTGCAATCTGTTAAATAAAGTTTTCATTCATTCATTAATTCATTCAGACCCGATGATAGTCGGGTTAACTCGCCGACGCTTGGGCGCCAAACCTGAGTATAGTCGAGTTTTCATCGTTATTTCTTTTATTCGATATTTCCATTCATTACAGGCACACGGACATCTGGGTTAACATGGGGAATCATTCTGAGAATGCCAATGTGCAATACCGGCCGCATCCACCCAGGTGGCAGTATCGAGCACCCTTTGAAACATGATATCTTGGCCTGTGGGTCGATCAGATGTCTCCGGTTGGATTTTTATTGGTCGGGCAAGGGGGCCGGTTGTCCCGATCAGATTGAGAAGCGTGAATTGCTCCCGGTGCATGATGTGTAGCAGATTATGTTGGTGACACAATCGACACCAATACTGGGACTCGCGATCAGATAATTGGAATATTCTTTTTGGGGTACATCCTAGTGAAGGTAAGGCCTATATGGTATCAATCCTGCTGTGATCCAAACATGATTTCACTTCAATCACAATATGTGTGTATTTTACTCCACAACGTGTGCCGTTGGTGACGATCAAAGCATCAAAAAACTACCCCTCCCCCCACCCTTTCATGCATTCATGATGAAACATAATACAGATAATATAGATGTGATTTCAAAATAGTAGCGTGTACAGGCAAGAAATGGCAACGTTTTTAGTGAATTGCGCGTATTGCTGCATAGCGTAGTTTTCTGGGATTAGACAGGATTATTCTAAAACTAGTCATATTCACCACGGTATAAAACGGGAATGTATGGATGACATTTTTTTTTCTTTAACACATATTGAACGATAGATAGTCGATGTCAAATGGGCCATAGTATTGTATCCATAGCTATAATATAGAATATAGTTATAGCCCTGCAAACACTGCCACGTATTCCTATATTTTAGAGCGTCACGTTTTTAACAACACATCACGCATATCGCTGCGGCTTCCAAAGTGTTAATGTGGTATTTTGGAGGGATTTTCGACAGTTTTTATCTATTCTCAAGTGGTCAAAATTGTTAGATTGTGTACCAAATCTGTGTAACAAAACAGTATCAACCAAAAAATTGCTGCAACAAATTACAAGACATAATTGAGACATAACTTACGAGAGCGTGGGAATGGCCATCATGGCGGCCATTAAAACTTTGTGTAAGGGCTTAGAACATTATGATCGAAGCGTATGATGGCCATTCCCACGCTCTCGTAAGTTATGTCTCAATTATGTCTTGTAATTTGTTGCAGCAATTTTTTTGCAACAAGGCCCTTCTTCATGATTTGAATTCCTGTGTTTCACAGTTTGGCTCAGCAGCAAAGAAAAGGGCATGCGAGTGAAATCTATGACAAATTACTAGAAGACCTCGACACACAATGCTGACAAATTAATTGTCAGCTTCCAGATGATGTAGGCTAGACCGATGTGGCATCTGCTGTTGACCTGCTATATCCCCATAAAGACCCACCCCCTCACACACACGCACACACACGCACACGCACGCACTCACACACAACAGATGTTGGCTTGTATGACTTAGTTCCAGCCTGTACCAGTCTATGTTGGCTTGTATGAGTTAGTACCAGTCTGTACCAGTCTATGTTGGCTTGTATGAGTTAGTACCAGCCTGTACCAGTCTATATTGGCTTGTATGAGTTAGTAGTACCAGTCTGTACCAGTCTATATTGGCTTGTATGAGTTAGTACCAGTCTGTACCAGTCTATATTGGCTTGTATGAGTTAGTACCAGTCTGTACCAGTCTATGTTGGCTTGTATGAGTTAGTACCAGTCTGTACCAGTCTATATTGGCTTGTATGAGTTAGTACCAGTCTGTACCAGTCTATATTGGCTTGTATGAGTTAGTACCAGTCTGTACCAGTCTATGTTGGCTTGTATGAGTTAGTACCAGTCTGTACCAGTCTATATTGGCTTGTATGAGTTAGTACCAGTCTGTACCAGTCTATATTGGCTTGTATGAGTTAGTACCAGCCTGTACCAGTCTATATTGGCTTGTATGAGTTAGTACCAGCCTATACCAGTCTATATTGGCTTGTATGAGTTAGTACCAGCCTATACCAGTCTATATTGGCTTGTATGAGTTAGCACCAGTCTGTACCAGTCTATATTGGCTTGTATGAGTTAGCACCAGTCTGTACCAGTCTATATTGGCTTGTATGAGTTAGTTCCAGCCTGTACCAGTCTATATTGGCTTGTATGAGTTAGCACCAGTCTGTACCAGTCTATGTTGGCTTGTATGAGTTAGTACCAGCCTGTACCAGTCTATATTGGCTTGTATGAGTTAGTACCAGTCTGTACCAGTCTATATTGGCTTGTATGAGTTAGTACCAGTCTGTACCAGTCTATATTGGCTTGTATGAGTTAGTACCAGTCTGTACCAGTCTATGTTGGCTTGTATGAGTTAGTACCAGTCTGTACCAGTCTATATCGGCTTGTATGAGTTAGTACCAGCCTGTACCAGTCTATATTGGCTTGTATGAGTTAGTACCAGCCTGTACCAGTCTATATTGGCTTGTATGAGTTAGTACCAGCCTGTACCAGTCAATATTGGCTTGTATGAGTTAGTACCAGTCTGTACCAGTCAATCAGACACCATTAAAGGTTGGGATTCCGAAACTATGATTGGTTCCTCTTATACCCCACCCTGGATATTTAAACAAGAACTGTGTAGCAGAAAAGGAGTTCCGAAGTCTACTCTGGTTTATTGCTGTTATCATCGGATTTAGAAGTGTTTTCTTCCAAATATTTTGAGACTCGTATAGTATTTTTTAGATATCCTGATTTGTTAGCCCAGGATTGGACATACCTGTACTGTATTTTTTGTTACAACACTGCAAAGTGTTTTTGTGTGTTTGTTTGTCTGCTACCTGCGCTAACGGTAGTTGTTTGCTGGTGCGGTAGGCTACTCGAAAGGAGAGTCGAAATACTTCCCAAAGGTCAGTGAATTCCACGACCACAACACCATGCAGAGGGAGTTCCACAAATCACATCCAACCCAGATTCGGCTCAAAAAAGGGACTAAACACGTTTCGCAATTATGCCACAATAATGTGGAACGCCCTACCCACAGTCGTAAAGGAATGTGAATCCCTACCTTCCTTCAAAACCGCTCTCAAAGAGCACCTACAGGTGGTTGCAATTAGAAACTGGCCCCTGTAAATATCAAAATTCCCCCCCACCCCACATAGTCTACAGTTTCTTCCTCTTCGGATAATTTTTTTTTTTTAATTATGTTCTCTCTTTCTTACACAGTAGGCTACCGTATATTTGTATGTCATAAATTTCTTGATGAATTGAAAATGGAGGACCCTATACCTACGCCCTACCCACAGCCGTAAAGAAATGTGAATCCCTAACCACCTTCAAAACTGCTCTCAAAGAGTACCTACGGGAGGCTGCAATTCTAAACTGGCCCCTGTAAATGTCCGACCCATCCCGCCCACCCACCCACCCCCTCCTAATGTACAGTTTCCTCCCCCTTGTATGTATATATTTTCTGTTAGGATCTCTGTTTACCAGTACTGTATATTTGCATATCTTCTATGTCACAAATGTAACAGTACTGTATATCTGTATGTCATGTATGTCATAAATGTCATGATATATATCTGTATGTTATGTATGTCATAAATGTCATTATGAATTGAAAATGGGGGACCCTGATGTAAACAAGACGAAAGTCTTTCTCTGGTCTGCATCCCCTTAACAATTGTGTATTGAGCTGTACTGTATTGTACCCATTCTGCAATCTGTTAATAAAGTTTTCAATCAATCAATCAAACCCTTACGTAAACAAGACGAAAGTATTTTTCTGGTCTTCATCCTCTTAGCAGTTGTTTGTATTGAGCTGTGTATTGTACCCATTCTGCAATCTGTTAATAAAGTTTTCAATCAATCAATACTGACGTTAGTGTTGCCAAAGACAGGACAGTAGTGGCTAGAAGGTATCCACATTACCGCCGGCTACGTTGCATTGTGGGACTCCTCACATGACCCGCCTGACTTCACAGCAGCTTTATGGAACTCTGCCATCCTCCTATGCTGCCAGGCTTAAGGAAAAAGTTGGTTTATTTTCTAGTGGATTTGACTCAAGTTGCTTCAGGGGTGGTTTTCTACAACCTGTAATCAACCTGATTTCCGATTTCTGTTGCTTCTGAGACGTCATTTACGCTGAATCAGTGGAAAAAGCCATGATGGAGTTGTTGGCATCCAGGGGCTGGCTATTGTAAATCCTTGTTATTAGATGGAATATACTGCCAACGATTCCTCACTACTAAACTATATGATCTGGATACAATCAATGGATACGTGATACGTGTATTTTAAGTTTGTTTATTCATCCAAATCAACTCAACTGGTGCTCACATAAATTATGTATGAGTGCGGCTGGTTTCATTTAAGAATGCACAGTTCAACCATTGGCATTGACAAAGACTGACCTTGTAATGTTTATGTTGTCTCTATTCCAAAATGGCTGCCTGCTGCCATAGGTAACTATACCTTCGAAAGAAATGCCTTATTTCTGTGAAAATACAGAATAGGTCAAAACTGTGGAAAAGGCATGGCCTATTATTACTATTCTGTGGTGACTTGTTTACAAGCTCTATTTAATAAGACACCAATTTGTCACATTGTTGCTATATTCCTCATATCAACACAAAACAACTGTTGTTTTGCACATAGCAACCACTGCCTCTGTGGAGGACAAATGGCCTTTTTTTTTTTTTTTTTTTTTTTTTTGTCTTTTCCCCCCTCCATTTTCCTCCGATTTTCTCCCATCCCAATGTTAGTCGTATGCCAATTCCCAGTCCCTTCCTGGTCGCTGCGCACTTACCCCCCACAGTCAGATCATCTGGGAGAGTGGAGGCTACCACGTGCTTCCTCCGACACACGTCCAGCCAATCACCGCTTCTTTTCACCTGGCAGCGCGGATTCTCATCGAGAGGGCGTAGCGTGTGGGAGGATCACACTATCCCCCTCAAGTCCTATCCGCGCTTAGCAGGCGCCCCGACCGAACTGTAGGAGTCGCTGTTTACAACGACCCGGACCCACCCCGCCAGCTTCTCCCACCCTCTAATACAGCCAATTGTATTAGTGCAGACAGCCAGCCAAGCTGGTGACAACAGCTCCGGGGTTGGTGACGAACGCAATCTCCGCTCGGCCACCTAACCGCCAGACAAATGGGCTTTCTAAACATTAAACAAGCATGTAATGTGATTGACTTATCATTTCATTTGGATTAAACATTGGATTTAAAATTGAACAAAGCTAGTACCTAAAGTGCAGTCTTTCAGCTTTTATTTTAGGGTAGCCGTTTTTGTATAGTAGGCTACCCCTATTTTAGGGGACCAAAAGTAAATGTATAAATTAGCATACACTTCATAAAGTCGTCATATTTAATATTTGGTTGCAAATTTGCAGTCAGTTACTGCCTGTCTGTGACCCATAAGTGGTAATTCATGAATTGTGTCTTTCCTTAATAACAAAGCAGATACTATAATGGGATAATGTATTGATTGATTGATTGACATTTTTATTAACAGATTGCAGAATGGGTACAATACAGTAGGCCTACAGCTCAATACACACAATTGTTAAGGGCATGCAGACCAGAGAAAGACTTTCATCTTGTTTCCATCAGGGTCCCCCATTTTCAATTCATCATCAATCATAACATATGACATATATGACATACAGATAGACAGTACTGCTACATCTATACATTTATGACATACCATATTTTAGGTGTACATTGGACTTTTCATCAGAATAATGCTGCATGGACCTTGCTGCATGTTTGATTGATTGAATTGATTGATTGAAAACTTTATTAACAGATTGCAGAATGGGTACAATACAGTACAGCTCAATACACACAATTGTTAAGGGGATGCAGACCAGAGAAAGACTTTCGTCTTGTTTCCACCAGGGTCCCCCATTTTCAATTCATCAGGACATATATGACATACATGACATACAGATAGTCAGTACTGCTACATCTATACATTTATGACATACCAGATTTGCAAATACAGTACTGTTTGTGATACAGAAGGAGTCAAGAAAAGGGAGTATATACATTTGACGTAGAAACTGTACATTGGAGGAGGTTGGGTGGGGGGGGTTGGGTACACTGGGATATTGACAACCATACTGGGTCATTTACATTGGAGGTGGTTGGGGGGGGGGGGGGCACACTGTATAAGCAAGCAAAACTGTACATTGAGGGGGGGGAGACTCTGTACAAACAAACAAAATTGTACATTGGACTATTGACAAAACCATACTAGGTAAATGACTGTACATTGGAGGGGGTTGGGTTAGGATATTTACAGGGGCCAGTGTTGAATTGCAGTCTCCCGTAGGTGTCTCTTGAGAGAGGTTTTGAAAGTGGGTAGTGATCCACATTCCTTTACAGCTTTGGGTAGGGCGTTCCACGTTGATGTGGCATAATTGCGAAACGTGTTTATGTTATGTTGCCTCTTGGAGTTCAAAGAATATATAAATCATCACCATCCTGCAATTTCAGTCACTTTTTCGTGTCTAATTTATCCTCTGATTTAGCCTACGCGCCTGGCTACATTGGACACGAGATAGTAGAGCTAAAATATTCGAAAACTCTCGCGGATGAATGAAACGGGACGTTTCTCAATAGTCCTGATTTGTCATTGGCTTAGAGTCTAGAGTATGAGGAGGGGAAACACGATGACGCAGACCAATGAGATCATAGGTTTATTCTAAAGCTCTCGGTTCAGGAGGGGCCTGTTATTTTTTTTCTCTCGAAGGGGAAAATATCGGTAAGTATTTATTTCTTATTTTCACCCGTCTTATGCCTACCTGTGTTCTCCGTTACTAGGCTATGTCGTCGTATTTGAATGTTACTCCTGTTGATAATGTGGGCTATGATGAGATCGCCTTCTCCTTGGAGGCGTGGTGCATACTGTGTATAGCCTATAGCCGCGTCAACCCATGGAAGCCGTGTTAGTTTTCGGGCGACCAAATTGGAAACTGCCACAGCAGAAGTGCGCACATATTTCTTGTAAAAGTGGGTGTTGTAGAGACATAATGCATATTGATAATGCGCTTTGCAAGGCGACCAGACCGACATGTGCGCAAAATGTGTGTCACTGCGCGCAAAATGTGTGTCACTGAACTACTGGCGTAGTAAGAGGATTTAAATGGTTGTCTTTCGACTAAACCCCCTCACACACTTCCAAATGTTCTGTGCCAAGCGGTACCAGGTCGGTCTGCAGTCTGCGATCCCTGGGTCTCACCAGTCGTTTGTATCATATCGTCACCACGTCCAGGCAGTGGAAATAGTACAACGCCACAAATTTTACTTTGCCGACATTAGTGCTTCTTGAGCCGTATGTTTTCTCTCGTTTCTTTCTCTCTTGTATGTACGTCACGTAACTAAACAGAAGATGGCGCCAAATCTCAACTCATAAACTTTGAAGTCAATGCAATTTTATTCACGACCAGGTCTTCAAGTTCAAGTTTCTTTATTAGTTGTCATACAGAAATACAGAATACTTTTGCATGAAATGCTTCTTTCTGTTTTGCTCCTGCGAGTGTGCTAGATAAAATAACAAGATATAACTCAAAATAACAAACAAAATAACTCTTCCTTTGGTCAAGAGGACAGAATGAACATGTATGCTGTTCCCAACCCCGAAATGCCAGATTGTCCACCTGGACTGGAATACCTGATGCAGGTAAGTTGCCTCCCTCCCTCCCTCCCTCAACACCTCACTTTGGTCATGCAGTCATTGTCAGTTGGCTAGATACACTACAGACACTACACACGGCTAGATACACTCAGGGCCGTAGCCAGGGTTTAGAAATTATTGGGAGGTCCATTTATTTTTTTGGCCCAGACAGGCCCAATATAATCGGTCGGACACCACCCACCAGTACACCATTCTTGCGCTCCCCTTAAATATGCGTACCTACTGTACTATTCCCCCAACCCACTACAAAGCTGGGTAGTAAGTGCCATGGACAAGTGGACCAGTGTACTCACTCGCTCTTGGCTGAATCTTGTTTTGGGTGGTGATGTAAAAACACCTGCATTATAGCAGGCTCAGGATGGGCAAAGTAGTCTATAGCCTGTTCATCCCTGTCTCTCTCCTCCACAACCTGGCTTGACTAGACATAAGGAGAGAGAGATGATTACAATTAACTGGTACATTCAGGTCCAGAATTGTTGGAATTCCCTGACAAAGATGTGCAAAAAGCTGTACAATTTAAACAATACCATACTGGTAATGAGCAAATAGTTGTTTATTCAATGAATGCATGGAGCTGTTCCATCTTATTTCATTTGATACTAACTACTCAGTTCATACATATTTAAAGTATTCAAATATCAATGATGAATATTGCATAATGTTTACACAGTTAATAGACTTCACCTTCTTGTTTTATATTCATGTTCAGAAAGGAGTAATAGTTAGATCTTTGTATGTGATTTATATGGCAATTAAATCAATGGTGTGTTTGTTTGGGGAGTTTGACCTACAGTTAATGTGCCTACCATGTGAAGGTGCATGATCAATGGACAGCACAAAAACAATTTGTGTAGGTGGAGACTAGAGCTACCACAGATAGTAATAAGTTATTAAGAGTAAGTAATCCATACCATATATATCCTAATAGTTACCTTATTACCATACTTGGCTGAAAATAAACTTTGCTGCCTGTTGTGAATGTGTTTTT
Source organism: Notolepis coatsorum (assembly GCF_963971535.1). NCBI lineage: Eukaryota > Metazoa > Chordata > Actinopteri > Aulopiformes > Paralepididae > Notolepis > Notolepis coatsorum. The sequence goes on along the minus strand of NC_140176.1, from coordinate 46,784,722 downwards.
CCCTGTAGGCTAATACATAAGTAGGCATAAATGTTTGCAGTTGAGTAGGCTATATGTGCTGTGTTTTTATGTCTTCCATCGAGGACCACCTTGGAAATAAGTGTTTTAATGAATGCTTTTAGGTGATATCCTCAGGAATACAAATTGGTCAAGATAATTTGTTTTTATGATGTGTTTTTAATGTCCAAATAAATCTAATCAAATCAAAAAAGCTGTTTTTGCAGTTGAGCTACAGGTGTTGTATATTATACAGCCTTTTCATGCATCAAGGGAACCCTTATCCTAATGATTTAAAAAATAATATTATGATGATACGATATGGACCTAGTAGTTGGGTCATCTGTGGCACTTCGTTTCTCAATGGATTTGTAATCTAGGAGGGTTAATAAACTAATTTAGCCGGGGTGTATTTTTTTAAAAGGCGGGGGACATTTGTGAGAGACCAAAATCCAAAATGGCTGCCGTGGAAATTTACTTTTTAATGGTTTGACCTACAATCAATACATGGTACCAGCCCCCTCTCAGCCATGTACCAGCCCCCTCTCAGTCATGTACCAGCCCCCTCTCAGTCATGTATACCAGCCCCCTCTCAGTCATCTACCAGCCCCCTCTCAGTCATGTACCACAGCCCCCTCTCAGTCATGTACCACAGCCCCATCTGAGTCATGTACCAGCCCCCTCTCAGTCATGTACCACAGCCCCATCTCAGTCATGTACCAGCCCCCCTCTCAGTCATGTACCAGCCCCCTCTCAGTCATGTACCACAGCCCCCTCTCAGTCATGTACCAGTCTCCTCTCAGGCATGTATACCAGCCCCCTCTCAGTCCTGTATACCAGCCCCCTCTCAGTCATGTACCAGCCCCCTCTCAGTCATGTACCAGCCTCCTCTCAGTCATGTGCCAGCCCCCTCTCAGTCATGTACCAGCCCCCTCTCAGTCATGTACCACAGCCCCCTCTCATTCATGTACCACAGCCCCATCTCAGTCATGTACCACAGCCCCATCTCAGTCATGTACCAGCCCCCCTCTCAGTCATGTACCAGCCCCCTCTCAGTCATGTACCACAGCCCCCTCTCAGTCATGTACCACAGCCCCATCTCAGTCATGTACCAGCCCCCCTCTCAGTCATGTACCTCGGTGACCTCATAGCTGGCTATGGCCATGGATACACTACAGACATACCCATGGCTACATACACTACAGACATACCCATGGCTACATACACTACAGACATACCCATGGCTACATACACTACAGACATACCCATGGCCACATACACTACAGACACTAGTACCCATGGCTACATACACTACAGACACTACCCATGGCTACAGACACTACCCATGGTCACATAGACTACAGACACTACCCATGGCTACAGACACTACCCATGGCCACATAGACTACAGACACTACCCATGGCCACATACACTACAGACGCTAGTACACATGGCTACATACACTACAGACACTACCCATGGCTACATACACTACATACACTAGTACACATGGCTACATACACTACAGACACTACCCATGGCTACATACACTACATACACTAGTACCCATGGCTACATACACTACAGACACTACCCATGGCTACATACACTACCCATGGCCACATACACTACAGACATACCCATGGCCACATAACCTACAGACACTACCCATTTCACCCATTTCATGATTTCACTGTATACTTGTATGCCATGACAAATAAAACTCTTGACTTGAAATGGGTACATACACTACAGACACTACACACAGCTACATACACTACATACACTACACACGGCTACATACACTACAGACACTACCCATGGCTACATACATTACAGACACTACACACGGCTAGATACACTACAAACACTACACACGGCTAGATACACTACAGACACTACCCATGGCTACATTATACACTACACACAGCTAGATACATTACAGACACTACACATGGCTAGATACACTACAAACACTACACACGGCTACACTACAGACACTACCCATGGCTACATACACTACAAACACTACACACAGCTAGATACATTACAGACACTACACACGGCTAGATACACTACAAACACTACACACGGCTAGATACACTACAGACACTACCCATGGCTACATACACTACACATGGCTAGATACACTACAGACCTTTGTAATTGGGGCAGTGGCTAATGTTTTGAGGATACAATCTTATAACCTGAGAGTCAATCGACTATAGAATGAAAACGTGTTTCCATTTATATTTCTTATAGTCGGTGCTGGGGCTACCCAATTGGCAGCCAGTGTTTGGATAGCTGATTGGGCCTTTAATGTAAAAAAGGAAAAAAAACATACATTGTATTTATTTCTCCATATAGGTGGATCAACTACTCATCAAGCAGAAAATTGAAGTCATTGAAGGTATGAAACACTCTACACTGTACCAGCCCCCTCTCAGTCATGTACCACAGCCCCATCTCAGTCATGTACCAGCCCCCCTCTCAGTCATGTACCAGCCCCCTCTCAGTCATGTACCACAGCCCCCTCTCAGTCATGTACCAGTCTCCTCTCAGGCATGTATACCAGCCCCCTCTCAGTCCTGTATACCAGCTTATCAAGCAGAAAATTGAAGTCATTGAAGGTATGAAACACTCATTAAACTAAGTATTACGTTTACTGTTGCTGTCTGGGTTAACTGGCTGAATTCAGTAGGCATGGGTTACATGCCTGTACATTTTCAAGAGGAGCTTGGTTTGTCTCACCATGCACATATGTTTCTCTCACATACACACACACAGCTCTGGTGGGCTTCGAGAGCAACAACAAGTACGAGGTGCGGAATGCCATGGGCCAGAACGTGTTCTACGCGGTGGAGGAGAACGACTGTCTGAGCAGGCAGTGCTGTGGTCCCCTGCGCTCCTTCACCATCCGCGTCCTGGACAACTACGGACAGGAGGTCATCACCGTCTCCAGGCCCCTCAAGTGCATGTCCTGCTGCTTCCCCTGCTGCCTACAAGAGGTGAGGTCATCATCATCACCATCATCATCATCAAACCTTTATCCATGCTCATTAAAATCATTGAGGTTAGGGCGCGGCTGGGTGGTGTAACGGTCTAAGCACTCTCCTACCACCGCAGAGACTCCGAGGTTCAATTCCCGCAGTCAGCGGTACCTTGGAACACAATTGTTCACGGGTGGGAATCCGGTGAGGTATAAGTCCTGGTCTCCTCGCTGTCAGGTGAAAAGAAGCGGCTGGTGACTCCACATGTATCGGAGGAGGCATATGGTCGTCTACACCCTCCCCAGACCGACAGTAGGGCAGCGCAACGACCAGGAAGGGAATTGGCATAATGACTAAATTGGGGATGGGAGAAAAGGCACAAATAAATCATTGAGGTTGCCCTCATTTCCAATAATGATGAGTTACAGTTAGAATAAACAGACAAAAAGATAAAACAAAGAACATCAGCTAGAACAGTTACAGCCTGATACACAGTGATGATGGCTTTTAACTGTTACAGACTGATACACAGTAGGGGTGTAAAGGTACACATATCCGTACCGAACCGTTTCAGTGTGTACCGTATTGTACCGAACGGCTGTGTACCGAACGAATACAACGGTATGTTAACCACTAACGACCGCCCACCGGGGGCTGTTTTTTTTCCACAATCTAATATAATAATAATAATTATTATTATTATTTTATTTTTTACAAGTCGATTATTAATTTTAATATAGAATATTCGTTGACAGGCTTACAAGTACAATTAGTTACTGCACACTACATCACCCCTGAGTGGAACATGGAAAGCCGAACTTTCCCCCACTGTACCGAAAACCCGTACCGAACATTGACTTCAAAACCGAGGTACGTACCGAACCGTGGTTTTTGTGTACCGTTACACCCCTACAGTGATGATGGTGTTTAACTGTTACAGACTGATACACAGTGATGATGGTGTTTAACTGTTACAGCCTGATACACAGTGATGATGGCTTTTAACTGTTACAGACTGATACACCGTGATGATGGCTTTTAACTGTTACAGACTGATACACAGTGATGATGGCTTTTAACTGTTACAGACTGATACACAGTGATGATGGCTTTTAACTGTTACAGACTGATACACAGTGATGATGGCTTTGAACTGTTACAGACTGATACACAGTGATGATGGCTTTGAACTGTTACAGACTGATACACAGTGATGATGGTGTTTAACTGTTACAGACTGATACACAGTGATGATGGTTTTGAACTGTTACAGACTGATACACAGTGATGATGGTTTTGAACCATTACAGACTGATACACAGTGATGATGGTTTTGAACCGTTACATTACTGATACACAGTGATGATGGTTTTGAACTGTTACAGACTGATACACAGTGATGATGGTTTTGAACTGTTACAGACTGATACACAGTGATGATGGTTTTGAACCGTTACATTACTGATACACAGTGATGGTGGTTTTGAACTGTGCATAGGTTGGAAGAATATTGATCTTTAAAGTGTGTTGAAAGACGTTCCATGAGTCAAAAGCGTCAACGGAGAAGGCAGACCTTCCGAGCTCAGAACGAGCTCAAGGAACCTTAACCCTTTCACTGCCACATGACAGCCGGTTAACCCTTTCACTGTGACAATACAGAAGGTTAGCCCTTTACTATCACACAACCGACGGCGATGCTCCATCATTAGCATCATTAGCTCCGCATTTTGTGATAGTAAAGGGCTAACCTTCTGTCGTGTGGCAGTGAAAGGGTTAAGCACAAGCCAGTCATGTGAGCGGGTCAGACAGGGTCCACAGTTCCAATCTAACAGCATTGTGATGTAAGGTGGTAGCTCACCAATACGGGCTTTGTATATAAACAAATACCAATGATCACCGCAATGATATGTGCCTTGGTGAGACGGTGTGAGAGAGAGAGAGGGTGGAGGTGCTTTTATCATGCAGATGATTAACACATACATACAGCGAGAATTGTCTCATAAATAAATGTCAAAAGTAAATAATTTTGTCTGCATGATGTGTTAGAACACCTATTGTATGTGCTCTCTGAAACTCTCATTCATAACTGAAATGGCACCTTCAAATATGTGCCCCCATCCCCCCCATCTCTCTCTCTCTCTCTATCTCTCTCTCTCTCTCTCTCTCTCTCTCTCTCCGTATCCCTATCTCTCTGTAAATCCCCTCTCTCTGTTTCTCTGTATCTCTCGCTCTCCATCTCTGACTCTCTCTCTCATCTCTCTCCATCTCTGACGCTCTCTCCATCTCTCTCTGACTCTCTATCCTCTTTCTCTCCATATCTCTGACTCTCATCGCTCTCTCCGTCTCTGACTCTCTTATCTCTCTCCATCTCTGACTCTCTCTCCATCTCTCTCTCTGACTCTCTATCCTCTTTCTCTCCATATCTCTGACTCTCATCTCTCTCTCCATCTCTGACTCTCTCCATCTCTATCTGTCTCTCCCTCCCTCTCTCTCCCCCTGTCCGTCTCACGCAAAGCTGGAGGTCCAGGCCCCCCCGGGGAACACGGTGGGCTACGTCGTCCAACAATGGCACCCCTTCTCCCCGAAGTTCATCGTGGAGAACGAGCTCAGGGAGCCCGTCCTGAAGATCCACGGGCCATTCTGCGGCTGGAGCTGCCTGCCAGATGTGGACTTTGAGGTGAGTTTATCCAGGCGTGGTGACCTAATAAAATGAAGCCAAACAGAATACGACACGGCTAATATTCTGCGCCCCCTCCCCCAGGCCCTTTCCCTCAGAGTAGGCATCCTCTCCTCGTACTCCTCCGTGGAACAGGAAATGTGTTTCTAATCAGAGTGCACCGTGGCTTGGATATGAACCCCTCCTGCAGGGCATGTTGCTTCTGTGTGGTACAGTGTGGCCATTGTTGCATACCTGCTTTTATTCCTCTGACCTGAGAAGGCGATCCGGGTCAGGGGTACAGAACTATGCAAACTGGGGGTAACTAAACCATGACGCCATCACCATGGAGATTCATTTCTATCTTCTTTGATTGGGGTGGGGTTGGGGTATAACATTAGAATTAAGCTACTGTATGTATGGCAGTGAGCAGTGGATTTGAAGTGCACAACAAAATGTTTGGTTGAAACCTTTATTTATTCTCGAAATTAACGTTGAGGTTCTAGTTACAAGTTTAAACAGTTCAAGCACATTTGCATAAATAGGACAAAAACACAGGTGGAAAGAGATAATTAAATCAAATTAAATTAAAACCATACTGAGGTAGGGAGGTTTGTGATCATGTTCTTAGATTGTCCATAGGATAGTGGAGTATTGCTTTTTAGTGTGAGTTGAAGAACATTCCAGGATGCTGGTGCGTCAAAAACAAAAGGCAGATTTACCAAGGTTCATCATTTCAATCTAGCATCATTGTGATATATGGTAGCAATTTTCCATCAAATTAAAGATAAACAGATACCAATGCCTATTTTGTCTTTCTGATAGAGAAGACCAACCCACCTTATCCTACAGGATGCGGTGTAACTATCACCATGTTATGAATGAATGAATGAATGAATGAAAAGTTTATTTTTGAACATGTTATTCTCCATATTTCTCCAAACAACTCACGGTATCTTGTTCCGTCAAACCAAACAATCATGTCGAAAAAAGGAGTAGAGGGAAGCTAAGCTTATTGATCCCTACCCCCTTACATTTATATTTGTTCTTCCATTAATTTGACTAGATATAACATAATTTAGTATATTACAATATAGAATATACTTTTACTTATATTAAAAGAAAAAAACTTGATTCACTTGACAGCAGTGAATATAGTACAGCACTACATACACAATATAACATAACTTTGTTTATCCTCAATACTCATTTCTGTATTTCTCTAATGTGTTTTTTTTTAGCTGCTTTTTAAATTGTGCTACATGTTTACTCAGTTTGATGTATTCGGGTAAATTATTCCACAACTTCACTCCACACACCGATATGCACATGCTTTTCAGCGTAGTGTGTACCATTGGTTGTTTAAGATTCCCTCTCCCTCTTAAGTTATATTCTCCTTCCCTGTCTCTGAACCATTTTTGAATGTTGCCTGGGATTAGTTTGTATCTGGCTTTGTATACAATGAGGGCAGTTTTGAAATCCACTAGGTCCATACATTTCAATGCTTGTAGCTTTATAAATAAGTTATTGGTGTGTTCATAATATCCTACATTGTTGATTATTCTTATTGCTTTTTTATGAATCCAAGAGCAGAGTGATAGACTGTCTCTGGGTAATAGAGTGGACACAAATTACACCAGAATCCAAAACTGGCATAAAGACTGCTTGATGATTTTGGGTTTCCTATGATGTACCCCTACCCCAGCCACCCATTAACCCTTTGAGGGGTGCGTTTTCAAATACTTCCAGACAATTTTAGAACTCTAGAGAGCTTTCAATTACCAGTAGTAGTTTGTTTCAAGTTTCAAGTTTGTTTATTATTTGTCACATATAAAATACATGTACTAAGTTTACGATGAAATGCTTGGTTCTGTATGAGCCCCTGAGAATGTGCTTCATACAGTAAAAAAGTACGTAAAAGGAATATACAATATACAATACAATGTACAACCTAAGTACAATCTAAGTATAATGAGTACAAATTAGTAAACAATGAGGTACAAATGCAGACTATGTAGTAGCTATGGTGGTATCACCGTTTAGAGCAGACCTGGGCATTGTACGGTGATTCTGACCGGCCCGCGAAAGATTATATGATAATACATTTTTTTTTTATTAAAAAAATATCTTTTTTTAAATATTTTTTAATTTTTTTTTTTTTTTTTTTACTTTTTTCTTTTCATGTCAACGTTCACACACACAATATACACTTACGCTCATGAAATGCATAGCCATGTGAAAGCCTTCATGACAAAGTTGCAATTAATTTCAAGGCAACTAGGCAGCAACAATCTCAAACACATGAAAACCCTGAAAGAAGTCAAACCATCAGCTGATCACCGGCACAGGGGCACATGTTGGGAGCACTGCATGATGAATTTTCAAGGCGTTTTCAAGATTTCAAAAAGGTTGAGGATGAAATGCAGCTGGTTTCCTCTCCCTTTACCTGCAGTGTTGATAGTTGTTCAGCTTGAACTCATTGACCTGCAGTCTGATTCACTACTAAATAAGCACTATAAGTCAGCATCACTGCTAGAGTTTCCAAACATGAGGAGACATGCTCAGAAGATGTTGGTTCTCTTTGGATCCACCTACATATGTGAACAGACATTCTCAGTCATGACGTTTACCAAGTCCAGGTACAGATCCTCTCTCACTGATGAACATCTGGCAGCTGTGCTTCGCATCTCCACCTCAGACATGCAACCTGACTTTGATGGACTTGTTAAAGCTCAACAGAGACTGGATTTCTCACACTGAATGAAAAAAAAAAGAACTGAAGAACACTAAAATGTGGAAATATAACAAGTGAAATGGGACACTTTAAACATTAAATGTTTAATATAGGCATGTAAAGTAAAAAAGGCTACAAAACTGGGACACTTTTCTTTAGTGACATGTCTTGTTTATTTTTGCTATAAGATGATGTGATGTCTTTAGAAAGCTAAGAAAATCCTTGTTTCAATAGTATATGAAACTCAAACTGCCCTTTGTTATTAATGTTTCACATTTTGTTCATCATTTTGGAAATAAATTCTATTTGAATAAATGATATTTTTGAAAGCTAACCTCACATTTTAATTGCCAAATAATAACATACACTCTTACCAGGGGTCAAAACAATGCCATTTACTGCTTTTTATATAGAAATAAAATGTATATTATGCATAATTGAGTTTGGAATTTTGGTCCGGCCCTCCAACATATTTTCAGTTGCTCATTCGGCCCCCTGGGAAAAATAATTGCCCACCCCTGAGCAGGGTGCGATCCAGGAGGGGAGCCCGGGGAGCTATAGCTCCCCTAGATCAGACATCAGCTCCCCTGCAAACTTGATTTGCGATTTTTTGGGGGGTCTCTAAATTACTGAAAATAAATGCTACTTTTGCCATGCATTTCTAATTTTTCTGTAATTTTCTGTATCATCATCGTGTATAATAATAAACGTATGCTATTTTGGATGTATGATTAATGATTTGCGCACTAATTCACACGTAATATGGCAACATGCATGCTATTCTTGCAATTACCATTCGGTGCGCGGCGGCGCTACAGCCTGCACGGCACTGTCGGCACACATCAAACTTGACCCGTATGTAACCTGTGCTGTGGCTGTTACTTGTTGACACAGACAGTGATCGTTTTGACAGCCAGTAAAATGTCTAAACGAAAACAAGTAAGCCTAACCAATTTTGGTTTCACGAAGACAGTGAAGCTGACAGAGCAGCAGGAGGCGGGAATCGGATCATCTACAGGCGCAATTACACCTGCGGCTGGTGCTGCTCCGGTGGCCGTGGGGACTATTATTAATATTACAACGATCGGTGACGGTGCCGGCGCCGAAGAAGCTGGAGATGGGGGTAATTTGGGTAACAGCTCAACAGCAGATGAAGATGCTGAAGCTGAATATAACCACCCCACCACCACCACGTCCTCCAAATAATGCTTGGGACCAGGAGTCTAACTAAATAGATTTTTTTTTTTATCATGGAATGTGATGTGGAAGCCCCGTCCAGACGGCCGGACGGTAAGTGAGTTGTCCTGAGCACTCCTCGCTGAGACGCGCGCCGCGCGCCGCGCACCCCCCCCACCCAAAGATCTTGCTATGGATCGCACACTGCCCCTGAGTGTTCAGTTCCCAATCACACCGGGAAGCATTAGAAGCTAAACAAGATTAGCCACAGATCATTATTCTGACAGTTCAGCTTCTTTTCATTCTACTGTCCGTGTCCAGATTGTGACCATGGATGAAGTCAGTACGATTGGGAAGATCAGTAAGCAGTGGACAGGTCTCCTGCGGGAGATGTTCACAGATGCAGACAACTTCGGCATCCAGTTCCCCGTAGACCTGGACGTGAGGATGAAGGCCGTCATGATCGGAGCCTGCTTTCTCATTGTGAGTGTGACATTTAATAATCCCATCTTCTTTGTATGCCTTTATAGAGCCTTTTCATTTATTTTATGACTCAACATGCCAGCGAGTTTAGATTAGATTAGATTAGATTAGATTGTAATGTATGTATTATAGAGCACAAGTACAGTACAACAAAAAGAAGTTTGGCATCCAACCAGAGTGAAAATGTAACAGTAAAGTGCAATAGTAATATACATTGTACAGGTGATTAAACTGGGTATAAAATATATAAATTAGTACTACTGAGTAATAGTACTACTGAGTAATAGTGCTAATCAGATGAAGGTACATATTGGTGTATTAATATGTACAGTGATACAGGTATAAATACACTATGGTTGTAACTGAGGGGTACAATTCCCTGACTGTATTGAATAAGTATGGTATCATTAAACCACTACTGCTTTATGTACATTACTACTGGCCATACAGTACACAGGTATATGAGATGAACACCTCCACAATAACACGGCTTCACAACAAATACTGTTTAGAAGAATATTTATTAGCAGCACGAAGATTATCTTACATTACTTTACTTATCAAGATTGAGAGTTGCGCTTGTAAGGCGAAGAATGTGCATGAATAGGTCAAGAGCGTAAATCCATGAGAATATTACGCAGGAGATAATTAATACCATCTGTATCATAAGAATTATATATGGTACACTAGTAGATCAGCTGGAGATACTAAAGGGGTCCCTCCGGTTGTAAGCCAGCAGGGGAGAGGATTTGTCGGTAGCAGAAAGTCTGGGTCAACGAGGAATAAGGAGACTCCAGGTACAGGAGACAGTGCAATAATCCCTTGATCCGTAGACGAACAACAGCTATTCTCCGGTATGCAGTGCCGCATGGAGGAAAGCTAGCCAGCCTCAGAGTACTAGAGGCGGGCTCGACGGTGCTCCTCACAGGGTAAATCCCACACAACAGTGGGTGTAGACGATTCTCCGCTCCAACAGCTACAGGACCAAAGCAAATATAATCCAGCCGAAAAGGGCTCTGTAGTCGTCGGGTAGGTTATCCAGTGTACATATCCACACGGTTCTCGTCTAGGGCTCCTCGGATGACGGCACCAGGTTAGGCCGCCCAGCCTGGATAAGCACACTAGCTCGGTACGATGAAACGTTGGTAATGCTGGTCACTGTAGAACGGTAGCCGCACGATACACCATACATAATAGACTATTACTTAATAATAGAATAGGTCGAACTCGACGATCCAGCGTTAAACTCTGACACTTCAGCTATCAATTCGCACGCGGTCTCAAGGCTCTATTTCGGGGCAAAACGGGCCCACTTCACAGCACGTTGTATCGTGGTGTGAGGCTTCAACTTATTGGGTAACATAACTGCTGTATTCACCTGCGCCGTATTTATGCGTGAGGTGAACAATCTAGTACCAGCCTTATTTCTGTCTCGTATTCCTGCGCAGAACCGGGCATGTCCAGGCATGTCTTAGCGGTGACTTTGAACTAGACATTGGGGGGTATGGCCGTGGCGCCTAGGGGATCGCTGTCCAATAGGAGAACGAATATTATGGTCTGGCCTGTACTAGGTAAAGGGATATTCCGTGTATATGTACAAAGAATATACAAGGGATATCAGACGATATACAAATATTATACATGGGATCTCAAGCAATAAATATATATATTCGGTTTAATCTGACCCTTTGTAACAATGGTAGTAAGTCATATTGACCAGCAGCGTAACTAGTAAGAGTAGGTAAGGGATATGTACAGATATAATAATAATAATAATAATAATAATAATAATAATAATAATAATAATAATAATAATAATAATAATAATAATAATAATAATAATAATAATGGTCGCCGTACAGGGTTAAAAACAAATACAATTACACAGAGTAAAAACACAGTATTACATAGTTACATAGGGGAGCAGTTATAATAAACTTAAAATGAAAGTGAATATGCCAGAATGAACAGATGTGTTTTGAGATGGGAAACAAAGGTGGGGAGGTTATCTATTGCACGGATGTCTTGTGGTAGGGAATTCCAGAGGCGGGGGGGCACAGCGGGAGAAGGCTCTGGAACTGGATCCCATAGATATAGTATCTACAGATATGTAAAACAGTAGAATTGCTAATTAATTGAATATACAGTCGATAATCGAATCCCTTGAGATGAAGAAGAACCATATCAGTCTTGAACATCTTTGAACAGCAACATGTAATTGCAGTTGCACAGGCGTTCCATGACATGATGCTTGACCCAATCTGTGTCTTTAACAATGAATTGACATCACTCCAACTCACAGTCTTCACCTACATAATGAAAAGGGACATATTTGGTTATTTGTCTGAAGGATTCAGTGACCTCTCAAGCCCCGCCCTCTTTTCTTGATCTGACAATTATTACGGTTGCTTGGGTAGCAACATTTATATATTTACTGCATATATATATATATATATATATATATATATATATATATATATATATATATATATATATTTTTTTTTTTTTTTTTTTTAATATACCTGCATATAACCCCTCTATATACTTATTTATACACCTGCATATAACCCATAGCTCTGTATGATAGCATGCACAATAATTCTGTATATTGTATATATATTTATTCTCACCACATCTATCTATCTATCTATCTATCTATCTATCTATCTATCTATCTATCTATCTATCTATCTATCTATCTATCTATCTATCTATCTATCTATCTATCTATCTATCTATCTATCTATCTATCTATCTATCTATCTATCTATCTATCTTATATCTATCTATCCACACCTGTCTGTACTTACCTGCACATAGTCCTTTTACATATCTGTAGATACTATATCTATATCTGTACATATCCTACTTTTACTAGTTACACTGCTTGCCAGTATGTACGACTACTACCATACTGTCTCTATACCTGTATCACTGTACATATTATACTACAAATCTGTACATACATCTCATTAGCACTACACTTGGTAGTACTAATTTGTATAATTTGTACCCAGTTTACGTAATCACCTGTACATTGTAGGCTATATTACTATTGCGCCTGCACAGCAAAGACAGGAAAATGGCGGGGGTAGTGTGAGCCTCCTACACGTTACTGCTCGCCAATGAGAGTCCGCGCTGGCAGGTGAAAAGATGTGACTGGCTGCCTCCACATGTATCGGAGGGGACATGTGATGGGCTTCTATCCTCCCTACGACCGGCCAGTGGGGGGCACATGTGAGCAACGATCAGGACAGGGGAGGGAGAATTGGCACGAGAGGTCAATTGGGATGGGAGAAAAATCACAGAAAAAGGAGGAGAAAAGGTAGAAGAAAAAAAATCTAATCTAAAAATAGTTCTGATTAGAGGATCAAGAAAAGAGGGTGGGGTTTGAGATAGGTCAATTACAGTAGGCTACAACAAATATGACAATTTCCTCTGCAGTACAGAACCCCCATATGAATGAATGAATTTAATTTGTATAATGCTTTTCCAAACAAAGTTACAACGTGCTTTACAGACATGTTAAAAACAGCAAACATCAGCGAAAAACAAAGGTGAAAAAATTAAATAGAAAATAAAACAAGAGAAAAAGAGACAAAAACAGTATTTGTAGTCAGATTGATAAAACAGTTTAAGCAATCAGAGCTCACCTAAACCCACAACCTTAGGAAAAACATTTAATATACAGATGTGTTTTTAAAAGTGACTTAAAAGAGGACACTGACTCTGCTAGCCTAAGATCCAAGGGCAAGGCGTTCCAGAGCATGGGTGCCCGGGCCGCGTCTATTCTTTTACCAACGAACTTGCATTTGTCCACAATCTGATTGGCCACTGACGTTTCTGGTCATGTGACATCTGCGCCAATCGTGTGACGCCTGTTTCTATCACTGGTTAAGTTTAGGCACTCTTTCGAAGTTGGTTAAGGTTAGAGTTTGTCTTAGAGCAGGGCGATGGAACACCAGCCCTGATTCCAAACTCTAACCTTAACCAACTTCGAAAGAGTCGCCTAAGCTTAACCAGTGATAGAACTAGGCGTTAGGTAGTTTGCAGGCTGTTAGAGGCGGAAATAGGCGCAGAAACAGGCGTCACACGATTGGCGCAGATGTCACATGACCAGAAACGTCAGTGGCCAATCAGATCGCAGAAAAATGCAAGTTCGTTGGTAAAAGAATAGACGCACCCGGGCCGCAAAAGCACAATGACCTGCTTTCTGGCTGCAATAATGGGACTGTCCTCATTGCTTGTGATAAATCACCGTAAATAACACCACAAATCGTCTCACTGCAGCAGGCACGCCGGGCAGCAGTTGCATTTTATCACTATAATTATGAGACACAAGGCAATTGAAATGTATCTTGCCGCATATCCCTCCTAGTCACACATACACCACACGCATTTCATCAGAGAGGTCAGAGTGCAGGGTTGCCTGCAGTGCAGATCCCCTAGGGTTCAGTGCCTTGCTCAAGGGCACTTGGGCAGAGACAGTGGGCACCCTCGATGTAATACCAGCCACCTTTCACCCACCAGCTCACAGCTGAAATTCACCCTCCTGTCGGGGTGGGGATCGAACCAGCAACCTTTTGGTTACTGGCCGGCCTCTTTAGCTCTAGGCCATCCTGAATTTATTAAGGCACAGCGTTTTGGCCTCTGTGGCCTTTGTCAGGTGCAGTACAGCCACACACACATGTTGTGCCTTAATAGATTCACATCAGGAGCTCTTTAGACAGTGTGCGGGCATTCCTTCTCTCCTCAGCTCATTCTTTTGTCGAGTCCCACTTTATCTCGGATGTGCATCCATTTAGATTAGATTCGAATGTATTGTCATTATACAGCACAAGTACAGTACAACGACAAAGTTTGGCGTCCAACCAGAGTGCAAATGTATTAGTAAATTGCAATGGTAATATACAATGTACAGGTGATTAAACTGGGTATAACATATACATTAGTACTACTGAGTAATAGTGCTAATCAGATGTATGTATGTATTTCTCCGGTTCTGTTAACACAATGCAATGTTAACACTGGTACTTGATTTCTTGCCCTTCCACAGGATTTCATGTTTTTTGAGAGTTCTAACAACAACTAGGAGCCACGTAGGATCCCATTAGCAGCCGAGAAGCAGGCTATGAAGCTGCGGTTGATGAGCACCAAGTTCCCTGACACGGTACTACTTTGATATGCCGTGTTTAATAAGATAAAGGACCAAAATGTACCTAAACCTGATGATTTAGTCAGAGATGGAGTGGAACACAGGTGAATATGTGTGTGTGTGTGTCTTGAGTAGAGGGTTTGTTCTAGAAATATCTCCTCAAGTTAGAAGCACCAACACCTTGCTCTCACTGAGGTGAGGTGTTTTTAGACGTTGTTTACATTGTGGTCGCACCACCCACGCCGGCCCGGAACCTTCCGTTAGTGCTAAAAACGGTATAGGAGGCGCACCACCCAACAACCATGTAAAGGATCAAAAACAAAACACCCTTACCGTGCAGACTGTCCAAACAAGATGTGAATCTTGGCTGAAAGGATGTCGTGACAGAAGGTAGTTTATTCATTGATCTATTTATTAATTTGTCAATATGTGTGTCTGTGTATTCTTTTTCTTCGTAATTTATGTATTTATTTATCTATTTAACCTTTATTTAACCAGACAGGTCAATTAAGAACACATTCGTATCTACAATGATGGTCTGGCGAGAGGGTAAAAGGGCCTCTTGAAGGGTAACAGGGAAAAGGGACAAAAAAGGAATTAAATTAAATAGAAAAGAGAGAGGTAAGGGAAACACATATCAAAACAAACGACCAATCTTTTTCTTTATCTAAAATGTCACATGATATGATGGAGTATTTTTCCAATGCATGGCAAATTGGCATCACTCACTCACTCACTCACTCACTCACTCACTCACTCCCTCACTCACTCCCTCACTCACTCACTCACTCACTCACTCACTCACTCACTCAGTCACGGGAGATCTGGCAGGGAAGTGGAACACATGCTCAGGGAGTGCCGTGGGCCTGCACGGTTTCCTGCTCGTTAACGGCACAAATAAGATAATGTATTTTTATTTCATTTAACCTCCACCAGAGGGCGTCAGCTTGTCATCTAAGGATATTTCCCTGCACAAGCCAAAAAGAACAAGCTTCACATGGTTATAACCATGGTTATAACACCCTAGCTTTCATGCCATATTTAGTTATTGTTGTTGTGTTAGTGTTTGTTTTGTTTTGTATTTTCTCAGGTTGAAATGCATGCTACTGTAATAACACTGTTGACACTATACGACACAAGAGATACTATGAATGTAAACACACTCACTATTTCATTTATGTATTTATTTATTTTATTTTACATCAAAACACATGTTGATCTAAATATCAATCGTCTTCTGTGACTAATGTTGAATTGATATAGAGTTTAGGCTAACAGATTGGTTGCAATTGTTATGCCATTATGTTATGTTACCCGTTACAATAGTTTTGTTATGTAATCCATTACAAAAATGATGTTGTGTTACCCATTACAATAGTTATGTTATGTAACCATTACAATAGTTATGTTATGTAATCCATTACAATAGTTATGTTATGTAATCCATTACAATAGTCTGATGACGCCTTTGGTTTCTCTTTGGGTTTCTATGAATGTGTATTGTGTGCAGAATATAAATATAACCGTATATAGTTTGAGGATCGTAGCCAGTGTGAAATCCAATACAACCTTATATAATATATATTATACTACATATATATTATACATATTTAATAATAAAATTACAGTTACACCAGCATTGCAAAGATGATGGATTATGGTACAGACCCTATGTCTTACATTTTAATATTTGTAAAAAATAAAAATAAATGACAAAGTGAAAAATATTTTTCTCCTATGCTATTGCACATCACATGGTTAAATAATTGTGTAGATAAGTGTGAGATATAGTAACGTGAAGAGAAACGACCTATATGTATATATAAATTCAGAGTTTTGTGTAATTTAAAACTTTTATAAGTAGTGTCTTTGAGTATAAGTGCCCAATTGGAACCAATTACCCTGAGATTCTTCCATAGTCCTTTAGGTGAGTCTGTTGACAGTGGACGCAATTTGCTGTAATATGTCCCCTACGTTGTTATGGCTAACGCTAGAAACTTGGTGCTCTTCCCTTTTTCTTTGGCTGACCTTTCAGCCACGTTTTCAAAAGCCAAAGGGAGTTGTTTCCAATGAGGTTGTCTGAATGCGTGACTAACGGAGCTCTGCATAATGTATTAGTGCCAGTCATAGATACTACAGTTATATACTACTATTAAAAAGTTATACTTCAGTGCAAATGCTTTTTTTAATGTCATGAGAAATATCTTTTGTCAAACAATGATTGCAAACACACCTCTGTGAGCTGCTACGCCATAGCTGCAAACTGAGTCTATTTAATAAACACTGGATTTATTGTGTGTTTGTGCAACTCTTTGATTTTGTTTTTTTGGTTCATTTTCTCCCACTGCAACTGCTTTTGATTATAGATTTATTTCACACAGTTATCTCAATCGTATTACCATATCCATGCCTGTCAAATGCCATAAGGATGGGCCTTGGAACCAGACTGGACTTATATATATCATTACAAAAGCAAAAACTCCTCTCCTGTTTGGCATAGCCCTCAACATATCAGCTTATAGTTGCCCTGAAGGCCTAACTGCTTGTTCCAAGAATGGAAGTCGTTACAGGATTAGTTAGCATCTTGAGGTTCCACTGACTATTCCATCCCAAAAGTCTTGCAATGTTATGGAAAAGTGGATCGACTATGTCAGCCATCAGACACAGTATTGTAAACCATTGTAATATCGTATCGTATTATAATTTGGAGGTGCTTCTACTTTACTTGGGTATCAACATTTTATGGAATTTTAAGGTACTTTTACTCCAGTACCTTTAATTGAAATATCATCTACCTGCAAGTAATGGTTTATATGCGCAAAACACATTAGATCAATTCACTGAAACTATGTAGTGCCACAGATGGCTCAAGAGTAAAGAGAGCATGCCTTTAAAAAGGGTGTAAACTTCTACTACTTGGCCCGAGCCAGCTGGACAGAAGATCAAACTGGGCTTGAAGAAGTCTTTATTCTTAGCACACGTATAGTCATGCAGTGAACATACACATGAGATGGGCGACACGTAGGAACACACACATGCATTCTTCTCTGCGCTTGACCCATCCCATCGTCCTTCCCATGAGTGACATAATGAGTGGCAGGCATGGGTTGCGGTGTGGGGCCACACCCGGGAACCAATCCAAGTGCTCCTGACAGCGTTAGCGATCTGCTCTGCATGTTTTGTTTCCCATTGGGTTTATCTCTTTTTCTGGAGGGAAAACCCTTGCAAGCACAGGGAGAACATAAGATAAGATATTCCTTTATTGATCCCCTTGGGAAAATGCAGGCAACATGGGGGGGGGGGGGGGGTACAGGTACATAGAAGACATGATACAGGTCATAAAATTATAGTACAGTAGAAAAGTAAAAATAGGCAGTGTAAACAATAATATAACAATATAATTAACTCTTGAGTATGCGTATTTGAGCAAGTAGCCAGTGTAAATCAAGGTGCAGATGACTATCAGTCATATTTGCATTACAATAAATATAGTTACAATCAGGGCCGGCTCTGACCAATTAGCTGCCCTAGGCAGGAATTTATCTGGCGCCCCCTTACTTTGATGTGTCTGTGGACCCCCATTAAAGCCATGTTTCTTTCAGCTAAGGACTGTTGACAAAGACTCTGTTAAAATGGTCATGTTGACACCTTCTGCCGTCCTTTTGTTTTGGAAATGTGAAGCTGTTTTTTATTTGGAATGGTCCTCTTTGAACTAACTCTCTTCTTACCTTATCAGTTAGAGGAGATGGCCAGTCGGCAGGGTTTATTGGTGGTGCCTTTATTTCTGATGCTGCATCACTGGGCTCTTCTGAGATGGAGGGGGCAGAGGGAGTGCTTGATGGTGCTGTGTGTTGTGAGCTGGGCTCTTCTGAGGTGGAGGTGTCTGCAGGTGGCCCAACATTTGCAGGGGTGGGATTTAAATATTTCAGAAGTGCATCTGAAGAGAGAAGAAGAGTGTGTATGACCATTGGGTGTTACTTACAGTTTTTTTTTTTTTTTATAGAATAAAGATGAAATACTTAAAAAGATGCATGTCTGCTATACTGTACAAAAGATGGGCGTGCATACTAATGTACATTTAATTAAACATTATTGTCATTACAATGAAATGTAGATTTACATTTACAGAGTAAAAAAAAGCAGTAAACTATACTGTAATTTTTTTATTACAGGGTAACAGTAGCCTACAGTATGACACGTAACACATTCTGAATATACCTAATTTCCCTGATAATGACTGATACAACAGTTTTCTTATTTTTATTAGTTGTTATGTAGCCTATACTTGTATTTTATGTAGGCTACTGTTATGCACGCAGTAGCCTAGTCTATGTACTTTTAGGTAAAGTTACTTAGCTAGCAAGTTAACATTACACTCTGTTACACTGTTGCACTGACAATTCATTTCATCATATTAACGTTAATGTACCTCTGCCCTTTTCACATTAATCCTCCTCTTCTTTCCTTCTTTTCCATCCCTGAGCACCAGACTGCTTTTCGACATGTTGATATCATTACCATGGCCCAGAGAGGGGGCACGGGTAAAGTCTATTTGCCTAGCTGGAGGGGGCATGAACTCGAAAATTATTATTATTTAATAGGCTATGCTATAGAGTTACGCTGGTTGTTGTGGGGTTATTTAATATTTCAAAATAACAGTGTTAACTAGTAGTATTAGTAAAAAATTGCGCCCCCTCTGGGTTGGTTGCACCCTTAGCATTTGCCTATACTGCCTATGCCAAAAACCGGGTCTGGTTACAATAGACACTATAATCTAAATATATACTATGAGTAAGTAAGTATACAGTATACACAGGTGCAGTATGCATAAGGTACGTATGGCGTGATATAGGCTACTTCATATGTTGTCCGTTAGGTGGGAGTCAGACACACTCAGTGATAGACGTTCCTAGTAGTTGAATGTCTGGTCTCTGCCTAGTCCCTTTGGGGGCTGTGATGCACCGAGTGAATACACTGTCCCTTATACCTTCATAGAAAAATCCCATAATTAACTCTGTCTCGCTTTTCTCTATCAAAACGCTCGTTTATTAGCAACGCCGAGCTTTCAAACCCTAGCGTTTGTCTGTCCGAAACCCTAGTGCAACTGTGAGTACCTTTGAAATTTCTCTGTGATACTTGTATGACGAGCGTTTTGATAGAGAAAAGCGAGACAGAGTTAATTATGGGATTTTTCACTCTGTGCATCACAGTCCCCGAAGGGGCTAGTCTCTGCCCACTGTTATGGAGCCTGATGGCCGCTGGTATGAAACGAAGGACTGGCCGAGCATGCTGTGTGGAGCAAACTCCACACTGAAAAGCCCGGGTGATACCCCACCTGGCAACCTAATCCCCAAGCGGAAATCGAACGCAGCACCTTCTTACTGTGAGGCGACAGTGTTAACCACTACACCGCCGTGCATTAGGGGGAGCCCTAAACATTAAACTATAAATATTTCAGACCAAACCTCTTGACGAGGTTGCCTTCTTAACTCATTCAGGGCCAGACCCGAGATAAGTCGGTTATCTCGCCAGCGGTTGAGCGCCATACCCGAAATTTCTCTGGTTTTGATCCTTTGATATTTTTCATCTGATCCCCGTTCTAAACCGTCATCCAGATCACTCTGTGTTCCTGGCTCGTTTGCCTACGTTGGAATTGCAATGCCGATCAGATATCACCTGGTGGCAATATCACCTACCTTTTGAACTCAGAAAGAAATGGATCAGGAGAGGCAATGAATGAACCGGACTATCGAGACTCGCTCTGAGGGGGAGGAGCTCTTCCAAAGCAATCGCTAGCAGATCTGCTCACCTCAAAACCTATAGTGTCCTGTAAACAAGTGTAATTACATATAAACGAGTAATCGCGATCGCCGATGGGATCATTGGAATTATTCTTTTTGGATTACCTTCTGGCTAAGGTAAGGACCCCCTATGTCTATTTACCGAACCTGAAACATGTTTATGTAACGATTCACAGTGTCTTACTTTACCGGACATAAACCAAGCGTTTTGTAACGATCGCATTTTTGGGGTAAGACTTGATAATTTTGTGAAGGCACATGTGTACATGTATATACCTTTTATTTGGGGTTTCAGGGGATCAACCAGAACGGTTTGGGCTTATTGCATATAACGTGTTTTATCTCGTGATCTATGGAAAAATACTGGATTATCTTGGAAATGGACGATGTTTAGCGCGTAATAAACTACAAACTACAGTGTGTAGAAACAAACTATTTCTTACATGTTGGACTAGAAATAGTGTCTGTCAAATGAGCCATACTATTGTCTCCATAGTTATAATATAGAATATACAATAGCTCCGCAAAGATCGTGAAATATCGCGAAAATGGTCATCAAAAGCTGGCGCTAGACAGTGAAGGATGGGGGAAGCTTATGGCGATCAATGTGTTAAAGAGCCGATCCCACTCCGAGCACGTCTTTAATTTATAACAGACCCTAATTATGCATAATGTTAAAAAGGCCAAGCTGATTTCTAAGTTGTTGGAACGGTACGATTTTAATCACCAAAGATCTGTCCGTTTGTTGTGTTGCCACGCCTCTGCCAGGTTTTTATTACTTAAAGTCCATCCTCCAGCTGAAAGGATGAGGCTACACCAGATGGGGCAAAATGGAAGAGAGAGCCCCTTTATATTAAAGCTCCTGTGCAGCTGCTTCACAATAGAGCATGAAAACCCTGATAATAATGTTATCCAATAGAGGCGGTGGTTTTAGACGATACCACAACCATTATTTTGAGATTTCGAAATATTCTTCTCCAGCCACTCCCAGCTGCCTACCATAGAGGTTTATAGGCCCAAGTCAATGGATAGGCATTATATGAGAGATAATACTGAAATACATCTGGGACTCCTAGATGCCCCCACCCCCTCTAGATCTGGGTATGATTAATTTCTTTTGCAATTGTGGGCTTTTTGTTATTGTCACAGGTCGACCCAAATCGGTAATGGGTTCTCAAACAGAGTGCTAACATAGCGAGCTAGGCTCACAACACACGGTTCCTCCGTATATTCACTGTACAAAGATGCAAGGAAAGATATACACACTCAGTGGGCTGCCTGGGGGTTTTGGGGAAAGTACAGCCACAAGGGCGTCCACGCACACTAGAAAGGGGGCCCAACAAGGGTACACACTCAGAAGGGAACTAAAAATACTATCCAGCCAAAATATCTTACCTACGCTAAAAAAACAACAAAGGTGGGGGAATGGGAAAGGCACAAACACAGGGAGACAGCCACTAAGGACAGGGGGGGGGACAAAATGCTGCTGACCCTGAGTCAGGAAACAAACGTTACTCAGCTTGAGTGAAGATGACATCATCTGGATCCTATAGGGAAGCTTGAAAGAACAGCAAGGGAGGGGAGAAAGGCAGGCACAAAAACACAGCCAATCCACAGGGAAAAAACCATGGTCCAAAGCCTCCCCCCAATTAGTCAGAAATCCTTTCAGCTGTTCATATTAGCCCATTTACAGTCAATTGTCACTAGTCTCTCTGGGCCGGCACATATTCCGGGGCAAAAAAATAGATCCACATAGTTCATTCACAAAAAGAAAGAGACAGGGGTCCTGTCAACCTGTAACATTATCCCAAAGGAATTGGATAAAAACGGATGTCTCTGAACCAGTTTTGGGGGACTTTAAGAGGAATAATGGTGAATGGTAAGACTAACCATCTATTGATGTCATCCTTGACCTTAATAGACTGGAATATGCAAGGGCATTTTCATGCACTTCACTCATACTACACACATTGCATACACACTAGATAAAAAAATATCGCATCATATACAGTATTATATCGTATTATGTGTTTTAATGCTATTTATTGTTGAACTACTGATGCTGAACTGGGGTGGCTGGGACACCCAGGGTGGCGGCCCGCACAACAGAAATAATAAACAAAGGAAATAGGGGGGAATAGTGGCCATTGAATAACTAACTCTAAAACAAAAACAATAAATCCTAAATTCAGCCACACACGATGCCCAGTTGTCATCCACAAAGGAATGTAGTTGTTATTGCTCACATTGTTTGTAAGTCGTCACAGGGCTAAACATGCAACATGGTTACACAGCGGCTCAAACATTCAGGGACACACAGTACTGCTGCTATGACCACAGAGTATGGGAGCATGTCTATGTTCCCCCAGCCCTATGTTCCCCCAGCCCTATGTTCCACCAGCCCTATGTTCCCCCAGCCCTATGTTCCCCCAGCCCTATGTTCCACCAGCTCTATGGTCCACCAGCCCTATGTTCCTACAGCCCTATGTTCCCCCAGCCCTATGTTCCTACAGCCCTATGTTCCCCCAGCCCTATGTTCCACCAGCCCTATGTTCCCCCAGCCCTATGTTCCCCCAGCCCTATGTTCCACCTGCTCTATGGTCCACCAGCCCTATGTTCTACCAGCCCTATGTTCCACCAGCCCTATGTTCCCCCAGCCCTATGTTCCACCAGCCCTATGTTCCACCAGCCCTATGTTCCACCAGCCCTATGTTCCTACAGCCCTATGTTCCCCCAGCCCTATGTTCCCCCAGCCCTATGTTCTACCAGCCCTATGTTCCACCAGCCCTATGTTCCCCCAGCCCTATGTTCCCCCAGCCCTATGTTCCACCAGCTCTATGGTCCACCAGCCCTATGTTCCCTCAGCCCTATGTTCCCCCAGCCCTATGTTCCCCCAGCCCTATGTTCCCCCAGCCCTATGTTCTACCAGCCCTATGTTCCCACAGCCCTATGTTCCCACAGCCCTATGTTCCCCCAGCCCTATGTTCCCACAGCCGTATGGTAAATGGTGCATTTATATAGTGATTTTATCCAAAGCGCTTTACAATTTGTTCCTCACATTTTACCCATTCACTCACACATTCACACACCGATGGCAGAGGCGACCATGCAAGGTGCCAACCTGCTCATCAGGAGCAATTATGGGTTAAGTGTCTTGCTCAAGGACACTTCAACACGCTGCCCAGGAGGAGCGGGAACCGAACTGGGAACCTCTGGATTACCAGACGACTGCTGCTGCTCTAACTCCCGAGCCACTGTCGACCCATATGTTCCCTGTATGTTCCCACAGCCCTATGTTCCCACAGCCCTACATTCCCACAGCCCTATGTTCCAGCAGCCCTATGTCTCCCACAGCCCTATGTTCCCCCAGCCCTATGTTCCCCCAGCCCTATGTTCACTCAGCCCTATGTTCCCCCAACCCTATGTTCACTCAGCCCTATGTTCACTTAGCCCTATGTTCACTCAGCCCTATGTTCCCTCAGCCCTATGCTCCCATAGCCCTATGTAGCCCTGTACAACATAGGGCTGTGGGAACATGGGGCTGTGGGAACATAGGGCTGTGGGAACATAGGGCTGTGGGAACATAGGGATGACCACGGAGAGTATCCCCGCCATGCTAGTGGACCACTGTGTCGAGCAAGCAAACAAATGGGGGCGATGAGGGAAAACACACAAGAAACCAAGTTAACTACAAAACGTGCACTAATTAAATACAACGGGGCGAGCGATAGGAAAAGGATACAGGATGTGGGGAGACAGCTAGGGAACAGGCAGGGGAAAATAAAGAAACAAACATTTGAAAAAGTCTTAACGTTATCGCCTGAGGCATCGAGCTGAGCCGACACTGCCAATCTCTGTGTACTAAAGGGACATTCTCCGTTGTTTCTGTCCACGTCTGGCCGGTTCCGTAGGCCGTAGGCGTAGGGTATACCTAATGGAGAGGAAGCTACTATCGGTGACCAGTTTAACATCCAACCACACACAGCGCGGTAACATAAAGGCCTTTAACTGGGAGTAGATGGTGCGTTGAGGAGGCCCAGATGAGTAGCCTCTGTGCCTGCAGTGGATGAAGCGATGGATGGGTAGAGGACAAAGTGGGAGGATGCAACTGAAGCTGACGTCGCAGTGAGGAGCCTCACGTTCGGAGTCTTCTGCCAGGAAAAGGTCTGACATTTTGACGGTGGGCTCCCATTATAAAGCCTAGGTGCATCTCCACGATGTCATCACGCACCTACAGTATTGGGAAGACCATCAGAGAGCTAGAGAGGGGCACCTGGGGGTGATCTCCAACCGATCCCCAGGTCCATCATGTATCAATCGGTCAATAATGTAAATGTCTTGACACAGCTGTTCAAGCAGTTCATTGTGTCTTGAATATGCAATAATCCATAGCATGCATTACGTTACTCTAACAGCCAGATAACCCAGTGGGGTATACTCCAAAAATTAGGACAGTGTTTGTGTATATAAAAGAAAGGTGTGGGTTAAAATGTATACGTTTAGAAGGGGGAGCCTTGTCCTGTTAACCTGTGCCACTATTTTGTGCTGCTTTTGCGGTTTGTTTTTCTTGTGACAAATGACCCACTTGTCACAAACCAAACAAACCAAACAAACTAATTCCACTTTGACAAGCCCCCACTTGTTACGAACTGGCTCAAGCTCGCAACAAGAATGGGGAGACACAGGCAACCAACTCTCAAATAACAAGGGATTTATTCCACTACAAAGACAAAGTCCAAATCCAAACAAAGCTACTGGCGTCTCAGGAGGAGAGCGCCCAGCACCTCAAAGGCGCTTAAAACAAAATTACAAACATCACAAAACAAACTGGTCAGACTACTACTTGACCTGAACCCCAGAACCCACCTCACCCCTGCCCACTTTGCCAACCTAGGATGGCTTAGAGTAGACGACAGAGTACAGCAACTTGCAATGGGCCTGGTCTACAAGATACACTATACGACCGGGGTGCCCATGTACATGTCAAAATACTTCCCAAAGGTCAGTGAATACCACAACCACTACACCAGAGGAAGCTCAACAAATCATGTTAAACCCAGATTCGGCTCAAACAAGGGACTAAACACGTTTCGCAATTATGCCACAACAATGTGGAACGCCCTACCCAAAGCTGTAAAGGAATGTGAATCCCTGCCCACATTCAAAACCGCCCTTAAAGAGCACCTACGGGAGGCTGCAATTCGAAACTGGCCACCGTAAATGCCCAAAACCCCCACCACCTCCTAATAGACAGTCTCCTCCCCACCGCATGTATATATTCCCTCCCCGCCGTATGTATATTTCCCTCCCACCCACCCACCCCCTCCTAATGTACAGTCCCCTCCCCATCATATGTATATACTCTGTCAGGATCTAGGGGTAACAGTACTGTATATTTGAATACCGCCTATGTCACAAATGTATCGGTACTAAATACCTATATGTCCCTATGCCATAAATGTCATGTATGTTATGTATGTCATAAATGTCTATATGAATTGAAAATGGGGGACCCTGATGGAAACAAGACAAACGTCTTTCTCAGGTCTGCATCCCCTTAACAATTGTATGTATTGAGCCGTACTGTATTGTACCCATTCTGCAATCTGTTAAATAAAGTTTTCATTCACATTTACATTTACATTTAGTCATTTAGCTGACGCTTTTATCCAAAGCGACTTACAAGTTCTGTACGACAAGCCATCAGGAAGAGCACAACTCTATCAGCTGAGTAACAATGTTCATCAAAGTGTTGAGTGCTACAGTGTAGGTTAGTTTATTAGGACAAGTGCATGACAGTATGGTTAGTTAGGGTTAGATTTTTTTTTTTTTTTTTTTTTTTTTAATTCAGATAATGGTTGAAGAAGTGAGTCTTTAGTCGACGGCGAAAGATTGGACGTGTTTCGGCTGTCCTAACTGGGGTGGGTAGTTCATTCCACCATTGTGGGGCAAGGACTGAGAATAGGCGACTTCTCTTTGATGACCCTCCCGGAGCTTGGATAGGAGTAGGTCTGAGGCGGCCAGAAGATGCAGAGCGTAGGGGTCTTGAGGGTGTGTAGTTAGAGACCATTGACCGGAGGTAGGCGGGAGCAGTTCCCTTTGCCGCACGGTATGCTAGGTCAAGGGCCTTGAAGCGGATTCGTGCAGCAATGGGGAGCCAGTGCAGGTCCCTAAGAAGTGGGGTGACATGGGCCGACTTCGGTAGGTTTGAGATCAGGCGGGCCGCTGCGTTCTGAATGAGTTGAAGAGGCTTAGTGGCAGTGGCCGGGAGGCCAGCGAGCAGTGCGTTGCAGTAGTCGAGGCGGGAGATGACTGTTGATTGGACGAGGAGTTGGGTGGCTTCTTTTGTCAGGAAGGGGCGTATCCTTCTGACGTTGCTCAGGAGGAATCGGCAGGTTCTGGTTGTCGCTGCGATGTGAGCAGAGAAGTTCAACTGGTCGTCGAGGACAACACCAAGGTTCTTGGCGGTCGGGGACGCGGTCACAGCTGCATTCTCGACTGTGATGGAAAGGTCGGTCAGGGGGGAGGATTTGGCCGGCAGGTGGAGCAATTCTGTTTTGCTTAGGTTCAGTTTGAGGTGGTTGGTCGTCATCCAGGCGGAGATGTCGGACAGACAGGCCGAGATCCGCTCAGAGACGTGGATATCTGAGGGAGGGAAGGAGAGGAAGAGTTGAGTATCGTCGGCATAACAGTGGTAGGAGAAGCCATGAGACGTGATAATGTTACCCAGTGATTTAGTGTAGAGGGAGAAGAGAAGGGGTCCTAAAACCGAGCCCTGGGGGACACCCGTCCGCAGGGGGCGGGTGGCCGACAGGGTCCCTCTCCATGACACTTGGTAGGAGCGGTCATTGAGGTATGATGACAACCATGTCATTCATTCATTCAGGTCCGCATGGCCCAGGTGTCTCCCATTGCGCTGATGAGCGCTCCAGCCACACCCACCTCCAGCACCTGACAACATAGAACATAAGCACACACATATACACACAGACAGGCGGACAATGGTGACAGAGTGGAGGTGGTCGTAACAGTATTGACATTGCTGCTCTGAGGTTAAGGATTTTTTCGTTTTTGTGTGATGTCATGATAAAGGCCCTCGCTGCACGACGCTATATATAAACATCACTGAAGTTGATTATGCTGTGGCTGGAAAGGTTTACGGGTTGTACTGAGGGTTACTTACCATGACGATATATTGGAGTGATACTGTATACATTTAATGACTCCATGCTGTTTCTGGTCAGAACATTTGGAATCAATTTGGAAATGTTCTCCTCTGTGTCTTCACCAGAATTGCTGTAGGTATCGAGAGTCTGCTAGTAGCTATACTGACTGCACTTTATAAAGCCTTTTTTTGCATATGACTCAGCATGTTAGCGAGTTTAGATTAGATTAGATTCAAATGTATTGTCATCATACAGCACAAGTACAGTACAACGGAAATAGGTTTGGCATCCAACCAGAGTGCAAATGTAGCAGTAAAAAGTGCAATAGCAATATACAATGTACAGGTAATTAAGCTGGGTATCCGATATATAAATGAGTACTACTGAGTAATAGTGCTACTCGGATGTATGTTGTAGAATTAATATGTACAGTGACACAGGTGTAAAGACACTATGGTAGTAAGTCATACTGGCCAGCAGTGTAACTAGTAAGTGTGCCTAATAAGTGTGTTGAGTAACTAGTGTTCTCATCAGGTATGAATTCCGGAGCTGCTCCATTGGAAATGACGGTTTTGTGGAACCAATAAATACCCCAAATGAGCTTCTCTGGTAGTATTCTCAGTTCTGTACCTGTATACTTACAGTAGAACATTTCCCTGGGTGCTCTCTGTGTCACCTTTACCATCTTTCGCAATTCATTGTCCATGGAGCAGCTTCAGACTTTATACCTGATTACATCACAAATTCAACTTTCTACTTTCAC
Source organism: Notolepis coatsorum (assembly GCF_963971535.1). Taxonomy (NCBI): domain Eukaryota; kingdom Metazoa; phylum Chordata; class Actinopteri; order Aulopiformes; family Paralepididae; genus Notolepis; species Notolepis coatsorum. The sequence continues at coordinate 46,755,800 of NC_140176.1, read as the reverse complement.
TCCTTCTAACTGTTGGATTCGGTGAGGGGGAGTTGTTTACGTACACTTGTATTTTTGGACCGTCTTAGACCACAGTAATAACATGTTTTTTAATATTTTTTTATTGAGTGCAGCTCCACGTTAAAGTTTGAAGCGTCAGATTGATCCGTAATGGGATCTTCTCTGGGGGAGGAGGACCCACATCCAACTGTTGAACTCTATGACCTCTGACCTTGCGGTGACTTGCCATTTTCACTTAGGTTTTACTGCTTCTCTGATCATTCTCCCCCACTATGAAGTAATTGTAGGTCAGTCAGTAAGTAAAGCGAGGGTCAGCCTGGGTCAATTTCACAGCCTTTTGACCACTTAACCTCGCTGTTTCGAATACAGACTTCATACACACCTCGTGTTCCAGTGATGGATAGCGAGATGAAGGATGACGAGTGACTGGTTTCTGGGCTTAATAAAACGTACAACGCCCATAGTGTCCCCAGTGCATGCAACGTTGATTTACCAGGCAAACGGTCCCAGAGTAGCAATACTGCCGATGCCTATTTTAACTGTGTGGACTTTTTTCTATTGTGAAACACCCTCTTTCTTTGACTCCCTTATAATTATAGGCATATTAAAGCTTTTATCACCCATAAACTGCGTTTGATCATTTTCTCCCGCACCCCTTTGACAATACGAGTCGCAATTAGAGAACACAAGTGACTTAAGACAGGTCAGGGGGTCACGGGTGCACGCAAAACACAAACACCAGCTTTAACACGCTCTGCCTCAAAGACTTTCTGAAGCGGCCCGTATAAGTAGAGGCAACCGACTGCCAGTGTGATGTGGTCCCTCCCCTCCCAGGGTCTTCTGAGTAATTCTATGGGTGTTTACGCTATAGGCGCTTTGCATGCTGGGAGCTGTTGCTGAGGTTTTGACATTGTGTATATACACTCGACAGTTTGTTTGAAGTGAAGTTATGAATGCTGTGCGTTTCGAGGGTCCCAGTTCAAACAGCATGTGGAAAGCACATTGTCTAAACAAGACTGACCAGGATTATGTTACACTATAGCTCTAGGCCTGCGGTATATGGAACGATGACAACCGATCTAGAGCAGGGCCCCTGACTTGATGGAGAACATTTACGCATTTAAAGGTGCTGTGAAAGAAATAAGTTTTAAGCAAATAATGTGCTTGAAACAAGTAAAATAATCTGCCAGTGCAGTAAGCAAATTTGCCTTACTATAATATATATATATATATATATGTAACGGATGGTACCGCAAAGCACAGTCATGATGGACTTCCGATTGTTGTGAAGTGACTGGGGCAAGTAGCGGTGCTATGGGTTAAACTCACTCTCTCCCTCAAAAGACACATAGACACGTTACAAAGCAGTGAATTCACCTCTTGGTATAGTGGTCTGTGCTGTCGACCCGTGGTGCGGCAGACCACGGGTTCGAAACTCCCTTGGGCATCGAAGTTTAAGGTGACGATATCACAACCGTTATTGGTGCCGACTGACCCGGATGCCTTGGGTGGAGTGGAGTGAGTTCAAGGAGGGTGAGTGTAACGGATGGTACCGCGAAGCGCAGTCACGATAAACTTCAGATGTTGTGAAGTGACTGGGGCAAGTAGAGGTGCTATGGGTTAAACTCACTCTCACCCTCAAAAGACACATAGACACGTTACAAAGCAGTGAGTTCACTTCTTGGTATATTGGTCTGTGCTGTTGTCCGCGGTGTGGGAGACCACAGGTTCGAAACTCCCTCGGGCATCGGAGTTTAAGGTGACGATGTCACAACCGTTACATATAATATATCTAGGGTTCTCTCTCCTGATTGGATAAAGTGGGAACCAGATACCAGAAACTTTATTTTGTGTTTACTGCAGAGTGGAGGGACTGGGAGACCCAATGTTACTGACCAAACACTCAGATTCAACACTTATTTTAACAAAGAAATACCACCTCATCTTTAAGTGGGACGTGGCAGAATACGTGTTCCCCCAATGCAAGTGTGACCTCGGTGAGTTAGAACAAACGGAATATCATTTAATCTCATGTCAAAGGGATTTGCATTTGGCTTCTTACATATCAGGAATTTCCTGTATCTACGTGATAAATCGGCTGCTTTAAACAAAGGTCCTCCTTAGCAACATCTGTGCAAACGCAGGCTAATAGAATCACCACAGCACACACAGCCACGCAGTCGGGGGACAGGGCAGGCAGATGTGGAGGTGAGGCCTGGGTCGTCATTCTCTCTTTCATTGACTTCTTTCTGGCGTGACACCAGGGATCAGACCTTTTCTCAAAACGTTCCCAAAGACGTGGTAAAGTACAACACCATGTTTTATTTTGTCGAATCTCGGGATGTCGACCGACGGATTTGTTATCCTGCTCACCAGGCACCGTCCACATGAAAAATTACGGACACCAGCATGGTAAGGCTGGTATAAATAGATGTTTTTTTTTACAGCCTTCTGGTTTTAGCCCGGCCTCCTAATGGCATTCGGTATTACACTAATGAAAGGCCGGCCAAAACGCTCATCCTGTGTAATTTCGAAGGGAGTCTCCCCGTGTCCAAGTCCGACCTTAACTGTCCAGTAAAATACCAACCTCTAAAAAAACCAACAATGAAATGTCTTCAGTTGCTTGAATGAATGCCCCCCCCCCCCCCCCCCTCATATGCCACATCAAGGCCACACTGTGAAGTGGAGATAATCCATGCTGTTGCTGCTGAGACTCTCTGCCCCCCCCCCCCCCCCTTCCTTCAGACTCTGGGGTGACATTACCATGCTTTCTGTGGTAATTAGAGTGCTACCGGTATGATCTCAGTTTAAACACAACGTTGGTCAATCAGGAAAAACTCCATCCCTCGCCCCCCCTCGGTCTCCTCTCTCAGCGTCCCTTGAACCACACCCTCTGTGGCCTCGTAAGTGGGACCGACGTGCACAGATGCAGGGACCAGAGATGGCAGAGTGATGAATTGACAGCACTTTCCATTGATTTGAGCTAGTAATTAAACTCACAGTAGAACGATTAAAGCAAACATAAAACCCTTTCTTACGGAGCCACTCGGCAATTGTGGGTTCGAAATCAGGGTTTAGGGGACCCAGTGTCTAGCGTAAATGACTCACCATTGCAATTGAGAAACCAAACGGTCGTATCACAGAGGCAGTGGCGCTATACTTACAAATATAGACAAGAAAGTCAAGGTGTGCCCTAACCCTCTGACGGTTTCGGTGATGTCATTTAACTTGGCTGGCGCCATATGGATAGCCTGAACCTAAATACTTGGATAAATGAAAGGGACAACACATTCTTATTTTAGCTTAGATGGCTCAGGGTTATTTTGTTTGTAGGGCATGATGAAAATCTGCGAATGGAAAATAATAATTCAAACGTTTGTTATAAGTTTCTCCATGTCTCGCGTTTCCCCACTCCTTTGCCTGGGTCTTCAAGGAAAATGCTAGGATTATGTTTTATAATGGGCATGTGCTCCATTTGATGCCTGCTTCCCTAATGAACCATCTGTGAACAGATCTGTCCTGACAACCAGGCCCTCGGCTTCATTCAACTGCAACCATTTTAACAGTGTCTGTTAAACCTGCCGTCTCCATAGCAGTTACTCAAAACATTCATTCTCAGCTTCGGTGCGTTTCTTTCAACTTGTGTAATTAAATGTAATTTTCTCACCCACAAAAAAACAAACGCCAAGTCCAAATTTTCTCACCATGTAACAATGTGTGGTGTCAACCGAGTGCCTTCAGACATGTAAACCTGGATTACCACGTTTACCGCTAGGCCTACTGGATCGCGGCGGAGGTGTTAATGATTTATAGAATAGCAAACATATCTTTCCTGCTAGTTGAAAAACTAATGTAATGGCATTTTATTTTTATTTTTTATGTAAAGAAAGAAAGAGAAGCACTTTAAAGGTGCTATAGATACAAATGTTATTTATAGTAATATTTTTTTAATCATACATCCACAGAGCTTTTAGAAAGGTTCTGAATAAAAGTATTGCTTTTCCCCCAAAAAACATTGATTGATTAATGAATTTAATTTTTTTATTTTTTTTTATGTACAGGTCCAAAATGAATTTTGTTATTTACATGTATTTGTTATTTACATGTATCCCCTCCCTACTTCCCATTTTCCCATGTGGAAGAATGCACCTGTTTCGATAAAGGACATGCTGGCGCTCTAATGCGACATCTAGTGGCTGAATGCTATCTATAGCGTCTTTAACATACTTCACGGTGCACCAAGAGCAAACAAAAGGTCATGACATCAATCAGAGCTAATTTTTTTTCCACTATATTTTTATTGGATTACAAAAAAAGAAAAAGAGGAAAACAAAAGAAAAAACAGACATAAACGGCAGCTATTTACAACGGTGGGTCGTCCAGCCTTGATTGATTGATTGATTGATTCAAAACGTTATTAACATATTGCAGAATGGGTACAATACAGTATGGCTCAATACACACAATTGTTAAGGGGATTCAGACCAGAGAAAGACTTTCGTCTTGTTTACAATTCATCATAAAATTTATGACATACATGACATACAGATAAACACGTATGTGTGAGAAGGTCCACCCAGACCTTCTCAAACTTATCAGCGGATCCACAGGGTTATGAGTCTCCATTTCAGAGACTCCACTTCCACTGCAGAGGGATCAGTCTCCGTGGCACCAGTGTAACAGAATCTGTTATCTGGAGTTCAGTTCCAGAGAGATGCTCATTGTTTCCTACCAGGGCAGATTTGAATGTCATCATTTAAAACTATTACTATAAATATTTTTAAATCCTTTACTTTGTGCTGAATTCTTTGTCAACATGCCAGGAAGTACTAGCTGCAGCCCTGAGTAAAGATAAAATAAGATATACCTTTATTGATCCCCTTGGGGAAGTTCTGCCGTCATAGCAGCATGGGGGAGGGGGGAGGGGAGGTACAGGGCCTAGCCCATCTTTGTTCCTACTGCGCCACCGCTCTAAGAGATAGGGATGCGTGGTGGCTCATTTGACATCAACTATCCATCGTTCAATATGTGAAAAATAATTAATTTTTTCATGTATACGTTCACGTGTTATACCGTGGTGAATATAAGTATAGTTTCAGAGTGATCCTGGCTAATTCCAGAAAACGGCGCTATGGAGCAATACCTGAATTTTACTAAAAGCGTTGGCGTTGCTCACCTGGACACGCTACTATTTCCAAATCAAATGTATATAATAGGTATTATGTTTCATCATGAATGCATGAAAGGGGTAGGGTGTAGTTTTTTGATGCTTTGATCGTCACCAACGGCATATGTTTAGGAGTACGTTACACATGGTCGTTGAGATGGATGTGAAATCATGGTTGGATCAAAGCAGGATTGATGTCATATAGTCCTTACCTTCACTAGGAGGTACCCCAAAAAGAATATTCCAATTGTCTGATTGCGATTTCCAGTATTGGTGTCCATCGTGTCGCCAACATAATCCACCACAACACATGCATCGGGGGCATTGGACGCGTTTCAATGTGATCGAGTGAACTGCTGGACTCGCCTGACCAAAAAAACTGCACCCGGAGTGAATTAAATGTAACACCGAAGGGTGGGTGATACTGCCACCTGGCAGGATGCAGCAGGTATTGCACTCTAGCGATCTCAGAGTGATTCCCTATGGTAACCCTGAGGTCTGTGTAAGAGAAATTAATATAAAATATTGAATAAAAGAAATAACGATGAAAACCCGACTATACTCGGGTATGGCGCTGAACGGTTGGCGAGTTAACCCGACTATCCTCCGGTCTGGTGCTGATTGAGTTAAGGGTCAACTTTATCGCATTTTTTTCTTTTCTTTTTTCTTAATGCCTTGCCGAAAGATCGGATCGGGAAAAATCGGTATCGGCAGATACTCAATCGGGAGCAAAGAAATGCGATCGGGAGATCCCTAGCTACAACCACTATATTGTTCTTCTGCATTAGGGCTACAACCACTATATTTTTCTTCTGTGTTAGGGCTACAACCACTATATTTTTCTTTTGTGTTAGGGCTACAACCACTATATTTTTCTTATGTGACTGTTATATTTTTCGTATGCGTTAGGGCTACAACCACTATATTTTTCTTCTATGTTAGGGCTACAACCACTATATTTTTCTTCTATGTTAGGGCTACAACCACTATATTTTTCTTCTGTGTTAGGGCTACAACTTCTATATTTTTCTTATGTGACAGTGTTAGGGCTACAACCACTATATTTTTCGTATGCGTTAGGGCTACAACCACTATATTTTTCTTCTATGTTAGGGCTACAACCACTATATTTTTCTTCTGTGTTAGGGCTACAACTTCTATATTTTTCTTATGTGACAGTGTTAGGGCTACAACCACTATATTTTTCGTATGCGTTAGGGCTACAACCACTATATTTTTCTTCTATGTTAGGGCTACAACCACTATATTTTTCTTCTATGTTAGGGATACAACCACTATATTTTTCTTCTGTGTTAGGGCTACAACCACTATATTTTTCTTATGTGACAGTGTTAGGGCTACAACCACTATATTTTTCGTATGCGTTAGGGCTACAACCACTATATTTTTCTTCTATGTTAGGGCTACAACCACTATATTTTTCTTCTATGTTAGGGCTACAACCACTATATTTTTCTTCTGTGTTAGGGCTACAACCACTATATTTTTCTTATGTGACAGTGTTAGGGCTACAACCACTATATTTTTCGTATGCGTTAGGGCTACAACCACTATATTTTTCTTCTATGTTAGGGCTACAACCACTATATTTTTATTCTGTTAGGGCTACAACCACTATATTTTTCTTCTATGTTAGGGCTACAACCACTATATTTTTATTCTGTTAGGGCTACAACCAGGGGCGGGGCTAGGGGGTGGCTACTTGGGCTCAAGCCCCGAATGTTTTCTGAAAAGCCCTGAATCTATTTTCAAAAAAGAAAAAAAAAGAAAAAGAAAAAATGATAAATAATAATTCATCATTGTTACATGAAAATATGTTTGCAGAAGCTAATTTCCATCTGTGGTCTATCCAGCTGCTAACTGTATTTGAGTGAGTTAAGTTTTGGTGTTATGGTAGACTCAGACCTAAGCTTTAAATCACAATCAACAAGTTGACAAAAACTTTATTCTATTTTACTAACTATTTTACTAACTATTTTATTGCACTGCACTATTTTACTTTGTATCAGTGATAATCAAACCGTAAACAAAAACGCATATTAACACTTTCAAGGTGGTGGTGTAAGTAAAAAATTGTGGTGTCGAAGTAAAAAAAATCCGTGCCCGCTATCGCGGGCACCTATCTGGGCTAAGCCCCGGATCTCCTACAATCCTAAATCCGCCTCTGGCTACAACCACTATATTTTTATTCTGTTAGGGCTACAACCACTATATTTTTATTCTGTTAGGGCTACAACCACTATATTTTTATTCTATGTTAGGGCTACAACCACTATATTTTTATTCTGTTAGGGCTACAACCACTATATTTTTATTCTGTTAGGGCTACAACCACTATATTTTTATTCTGTTAGGGCTACAACCACTATATTTTTCTTCTAGGCTACAACCACTATATTTTTCTTCTGCATTAGGGCTACAACCACTATATTTTTCTTCTGCATTAGGGCTACAACCACTATATTTTTCTTCTGTGTTAGGGCTACAACCACTATATTTTTCTTCTGCATTAGGGCTACAACCACTATATTTTTCTTCTGCATTAGGGCTACAACCACTATATTTTTCTTCTGCATTAGGGCTACAACCACTATATTTTTCTTCTATGTTAGGGCTACAACCACTATATTTTTCTTCTGCATTAGGGCTACAACCACTATATTTTTCTTCTGTGTTAGGGCTACAACCACTATTTATCTTCTGTGTTAGGTCTACAACCACTATGTGTCTGCTGCAGACGGTGTTACTAAACCAGCACCAGTACACATTATAATCTGGTATTGTTGAATGCAACAGGGCTAGCCTCTCTACACCTGGTAACCCATGCACTTTGACTCAACAAAACGTGTCTCTGTGTGCCACATAGAAGTGTGCAAGGGCGTAGGTCTGGTTTCCACGTTGGGAGGGACACTTCAAGCTTGGGGTCCTCCCCCAGGAAAATTGGAACGTCAAACACTTTATTTCTTGCATTCTGGTGTACTTTTTATACACCGATTTGTGCCTTTTCTGGATACATTTATGGTGGAAATGTCTTTATTATGTAAAGGAAAAGACAACATTCAGGTACCCGCTGACATAAATATATTGGATTATAATGTAGTAAGTCAGGCATTCTGTATATTGTTTTCAAATATGTATTCTATAGAACTTACAGAAGGATATATAAATGTTTTGACCCCCTTATTTGGTTCCTCTTGGAGGGGGTTGTCTTTCATATTAGCTGTATTTTTGAGGGGGGTATATATTTACACGTCCCCCGAAACCGTCCTAAATATATGTTTATGCTGTGTGTGTCTTTCTCTGTGTAGAGTCTGTCAGAGTTGAATCTCGGACCGGACCGATACCAGTCTCGGGTTCTGTGTCGTTTAATGGATGTGTGGTATGTGTGGTGTAGGCTGTACCATTAAACCACGCGGGGAACCATGAGGATAACTCTTATAGTGCAATTGGTGGACTAAAATAGAACATTTAAAACGTGTTGATTGTCCACCTTTTAAAGGGGTTACTTGAAAATACTTACAGCGTGCGTACATGGGTGTTCAATTGCATACAATAAAGCACAGCAATACGGGCACCACCCAAATCAGGTATAATGCATTTCACGGCGTGGCTAGACACCGTCTGGTTCAATCAAGCACCCTTTGCCACAAAGTAATTATCTCATCTCCCCTCCGTCTGCATTCAGAGCATGCTGTAGCGCGGTGATGATGGCAATGAGTGTAAAGTTTAAACAATATGTTTTTGCCTCTAAGCCATCAGCTGCATTGCAACTGCCAGTCAAACTAACAGTATCCAGACCGCGCACGGAGCGCAACCGAGACACAAATGAAAGTGAGCAAAAGTTGGAAACTCAGACGAGACGCGCTGTAGGCGGAGTTGTACAAAACCAATCGCACTGTAATGCTGCCTATTCCATGTATGGTCTGTTCTCTTCGCAGTGGGGATGATGAACAGTACACGGGAGAGCTGATTGGAATCTTATGTGGGTGTCATCATTGTATTGAGATGTAGTGTGCAACAGTGCAGCGAAATGGTGCGGAATTTCCCCCGGGATTAATAAAGTAAAAGTAATAAAGTATAAATTCGGATCAAACAGTCAAAACATAAACATTTCAGTATACTGCATCATTAGCTGACATTTAGTTTAGGCTATGGAAATCTGTCTTTCTGAAAACAATTTCAAAATTAAATAAAGAACTGTGATTTTTGAATATGTATTTTTTTGGGGGTATTAGCTGTTTCGTGGTTTGGAGTCATTAACCAGAATAAATGCGTCACGGCTACGGACGGGAGAGTAGAAGGGCGTACTGTTAACTACATAGGATCTACTTTACATTTGGGGAGGGGGTCGTGGGTGGGGTATAGTTTGGAGCAGGAGGGGATCGGGGGTGGGGTACTTTGGAGCAGTAGGGGGTTTGCCAAACACAGCTGTACTTGTTCAGTCCCCCGTGGTTCATTCACACTTCTCTCACATAGGACTCCTGGCTCCATCCCTGTCAGAGGACATCGGTGTCGTCGCTCTTTCTTTACAGGGGGGCAACGGGATAACTATACACCGAGGAGCAAGTGGCTAAGTGGGTTGCAATTAAGGAACCACGCCTTCTGCCTGTTCTCTCTGAAATGACAGTATTTATACCGTCACCGGGCCAACTCACTGACTAAAGAGTTGTTTCACTCTCACTGCTGCTCAGGACAACTCGAGTTTTGATACGAGCCACTGGATTGTTTATTTTATTATTTTTTTTGTTTTATTATCGCGAGAGCGTCCGACGGGTTGAGGTCCGACTCCTGACCACTGGACTGGGCACACAGGGGATCAGTGTGTCCTCCGCTCTGCTCGGCAACACTCCACTCATCTGGTCCAAAACTCATAAAACAGCAATGGAGTACATTAACTTTTACTTTTTACTTTTATGTTGGATGCTGTTTGAAAAATCTGCCTACTCCCTCGACTTCAGTCAGCCGCCCATTCCTAAAGGTAAGCAACTGTTAAACTTTCCCAAAAGTTCTTGGTGGTCTGATTAATAGCCTAAGCCCACTGGAGGCTGTCTTCATTTTACGATGGTCGATCAATCAATACATGTTTAGTGACACCTCGCCGTCACGCTGATTGGGGCAAATGACAATTATCTATTATAGCCAAGGCTATATTTTCGAAGATGTAATTCATCAGCTACATGGTGTTTTGTGAGGAAGAGCAGGTTGCCTGCGGCTCAGTGTGTGGGAAAGTTATAAGCGTTGTTTCTGAGCCAACTGAGCGAAATTACATGACAGTGCTAGGTAAAAAATATAAAAGTGTCTGCGGTTCCTCACAGTCAACTTTATGACAGAGAGTTTTATTCTCTTCTTCTCTGTAAAACAGTCAACATCTCAAGCGTCACTGGTGAGAAATTATACTAACTCGGCCGGCAATTATGGTACTATAATTTATTGTTCATTGGTTATTTGGATCCCCATTTAGTTGTTTCCAAGGCAACAACTTATTCTTGGGGTCCCCATACAAACATACAGTACATTATACATACACTAACTATCCCTATACCTACCGTGCTAATAGTCAGAGTGTAACACACAAATTCGACACTGTTTTACGAACAATGCCACTGACTCTTAGCTGCTCGAGGTACCCCTCCTGCTGCATTTTGGATAAAAGCGTCTCTGGTCTACATCCCCTTAACAATTGTATCATGTATTGAGCTGTACTGTACTGTACCCATTCTGCAATCTGTTAATAAAGTTTTCAATCAATTCAATCAATCAGCAAAATTACTAAATGTAAGTACACATACAACATGCATTTATACCATTACAGTGTACATTCACTTCACACACACACACACACACACACACACACACACACACACACACACACACACACACACACACACACACACACACACACACACACACACACACACACCCCACTTACGCCCCCCCCCCCCACACACATAACGTACGTACATACAGCAACAGCCCCCTCCCCCAATTAAAATAGTGTGACTATTACAAAAAAGCAACACCATCCTCTTTTTAAGTATTGTAGACTAACTGAGATTCTAAGATAACCTTTTTGATTAGGGTTAAACCAAATTTAAAGCATGCAGGCCACCTCAATTCTAATTTAAGTATTTAGGCTTTTTTACTTGAGAGAACGTTCTGCACAGTGATTACAATAAGACAGTAGAACACAAGCATTCTGCACTTGACCTCTCAAGTGTGCTATCTTCACTTTCACTTGGTCTGCTCTTTCTCAAACTTAAGTTTTAAGAATGTTACTGAAGTAATAGTAGCCTACTATCTGGCCTTTATTGTTACTTTAAAATATTGTATTTCCTTCGCCTCTGACATTATTTAGTTGAACGCTGTATTTGGTGCAGCCGCAGTAGCCATCACTGAAATTACTCAACAGGTGAGGTATAAGGCGTTGGTCTGATAGTGTCTGTTTTCTCCAGTTTAACAATGACGTGTATCGATCTTTACCTCATGATGTCACAATAGGAAGCTGCTATTCACATGCTTGAGTAAGTCATAAGCGTGACCTGTAAACCTGCGATAAATTAACAAGCCTACTGTACTGCCCTACAAAGGTGAAATGCTGTAACTTCCGTTACTGACGTGTACCTTTGTACAGCACAGTACCCCTCGGCACGTGTATTTTTACCACCATATCTGTACCCCTTTACGTGTGTATGAGTACCATTATCTGTGTCTCCCTGTACTATACTATTACCACTATATCAGTATTGTCCTACAATGGCAAACTATAGTAACAGGTGTTAAGGTGTTTCGCCTTTGTAGGGCAGTATAGGAGCCAAGTACAACGTGTTCATTCAGATGAGCTATCAGCTCGAGGTTGCCCTCGGCTCGAGAAATTCTTAATCGACTAATTATCCTAGGACTTTTCGACTAATCGATTAGTTGATTTCATTGACAGATGTGTAGAGTTTTTAGTTTTTCACACGCAATAATGCAGAGGAACCATCTAGTGCTTACCAGAAATATAATTTTTCAGGAAAGAACTCGTAAAAAGCATAAAAATCAACTAATCGACTTACTAAAGTATTGATCAACTAAGACCAAACCGACCGATTAATCGATTAATTGGCTACGAGGGGGCAGCCCTGCCGTGTCAATCGCGAATACCTGGCACATATTTCTTTTAGGTTTATCTCGCCCGAAAACCACCCCAGAAGTGTCGGAACTTTATTGACTTTGTCTGAAAGGGCCCTCCTCAGCAGTAAACACGTGTGTCGCAAAATTGCCCTCCGAATTCCTCTCATATAATTTCAGTAAAACACAGTTCCTTAGAAACACGAGACATGCTGTAAAACCGGTAAACAAAGCCATAAGTGGAGCCATATGCTGTCTGTGTTTGTGTTGGTGTCATAGCTGCTGAAAAGCTGTATTTCAGCAGAGGGACATGGGAGTGTGGTGAAGACGACTGCAATCCTTTCGTGGGTCTTCTGGCTGGCTGGAGGGACACCACACGTCAGGGCGGGCGAAAAAACAGGAACCTTAACGCCCGCAAAGCAATTCACAGTAATCGCTAAAATCTAGACACTCTCCACCGAGCCTGCATCGCTGCTCCTCACTAGTCGTTGGATGGGTTAAACGCGGCGGAGGCATGTGCTTGAGAAATAAACATATTCCGTTCTGTTATTCTATTAAAGTGATGGGGCAACGTGAGTGACAGGTGGACACATTAAGTGCAAGACACCATTAGTCATTGTTGAGTTGTTTGCACAAGAAATGCTGAAGTTTATACTACAGTGTGAGCAGTGGTGCAGTGCTGGTATAACTCGGTATAACGGCGTTATACCTCGGTCACTGAGGCTGAAGTACGCGCAATCGCTTTTTACATGGCATTATCCAACCGGACTCCCGGAGAAGCATGCAGCTGCAGAGCCGCAGAGCCAGCGGCGCTCTCTGGGCCGCGCGCTGACGGCCGCGCTGTGAGGCAATAGTATCCAGCTGCAGGACGAGAGCAGCCAAAAAAAACTGTGCATGCGCGCGCACGCGCGCACGCGCATGGAGCGTTTGACCTACTGTCAATTTGCCACTGCACCACTGAGTGTGAGGGAGCTCTTCGTAATGCTGAAGTTTATACTACAGCTCTTCGTAATGTCGATTTGACTGATTTGATGTGTTGCAGCTGCGAAACAGTCCGCTGAAACAACAAATAGCACTTTGCATTTGCTTTTCATCATAAGACGGGATAATAAAGTCAGTGTAGAGTACATTAAGCAAGTTTTTAGGACCAACCGGGCAGTAGAGGAAGCCAAGGAGCGAAAGTGCACTGGCAGGGCTCAACCCTGTAGGCCCTTGGCTTGCTGCACAGGGCCTCATGTGGTTCCAGAGGTGTGGGTCTAAACCGCTACACATCCGTGGGGCCATGACTCATTCTTCATTCGGCAGTCAGAGACAGTTCAAGGCGACGATTGTTTGTTATACTTTCAAACCTTCACTGGGTTTTCAACAATTATGTTGTCTAGGGAGTATGTCATTTTACAATTTTGTAGAGCATTTCGAGCCAAATTTCTCAATGAGAGAAATAGCCATATATGTCTGTGTGTGCATTCCAGCTGTAACCCTTTTTATTTATTTTTTGTCAAAGGGATTTATGACCATAAAGGTCATGAAGGCAGGAAGAGGGAATGGTGGAAGTAACTGGTTTAGGCGTAATTCTCTAGCCTTCTTGTTACATCCAGGTCCAGTTCACATTGTTATGAACTATGAACTACCATCAGATTAAATCAAAGCTGCAGTGCAGAACCTTTGCGTATACACATCTGTTACATTTAAGCTCTTGCCGAACGAGTTTCCACAACGCTGATTTAGCCCATCGCCGCCAGGCGACTGTATTTCTCAATATACCGGAGTAGCATCTGTGTACGTTCCTGCGCTTGGGACACCATTAGCGACGTGTTTCACGTCAACCGGCAATGATTGGTTAGTCTGCCAGAACCCAGAACAAAAGAGAAGAGGGGAACAACGGAGTGAAATGGCAGAAAAAACATAAGAAGCTTCCAAGAAAACTTTCATGAAAAAGAAACTGAGTCCTTTGTGTTTGTGTAATGTACTCTCACGGCCAGTAGTTGGAGACAAAAGCTACTACTTTTGCTGGAGGTATGACCCCCCACCCTGACCGCCTGGGGCCTGTCACTTAGAAAGTCCAGGATTCAGGCGCTCATGGCGGAGCTCAGACCCAGATCGATCAGCTTGTCAACCAGTCTGGTGGGGACTATGGTGTTGAAAGCTGAACTATAGTCAATGAACAGCAATCTCACATAGCCCCCCTTCTGACTGTCAAGGTGAGATAGTGTGTTGTGTAGTACTTGGGAGACCGCATCGTCAGTAGAGTTGTTCCGATACTGATACCAGTATCGGAAATTCCGCCGATACTGCCTAAAATGCTGGTATCGGTATCGGCTAGTACACGTAAATTCTAGCCTCCGATCCCATGACGTCATTTATCTCCTGCCGAGAGTGAGGATTATAAAATGAACGTGTTTTAAAGTGTGATGCTGTTTGTCATTTTAACAGCAGATGCACTTTTTTAAATTCCATTGTCCCGACAGAGCGTGTGACGGGGAGCTCGGACGGGATGTGTTTTGCTTGCTGGTGTTATTATAGCATTAGCTGAAAAGCTAGTTGGAACAACATCCGCTTTAACGTTACATCAATCAGATGATCGCCTGTCCTTTCTCCAGGACCTGACACTGTCCGTCTATCAACAATAATGCACCCACGGTGAATCGTATTTAAGTCAAGTAGCTACTGACTAGCGTTAGCTGACTAACGTTATCAAATGTCAATGCGGGGAAGACGAGCTAGGTCAGATAGCTTAGCTTGATAACGTTACCGTGACTAAAGTTGGTGCTATTCATAATCCAGCAATAATGGCTGCAGACCTGCAAGCAAAGTACAGCAAGTTCCAAGTGCCAAAGGATAAGAGTCTGAGGCGGAGTCTCAAAAGAGAATGTTGAATATTTATTTTGCATCGAAAATCACAACATAAATGGTAATACTAGCTACTAGCTAACAGACTGGGTAGCGAGTGCAACACCGTCTAACGTCCGTGCGGATCATTGGAGTAGGGTATATCTGCAGTGCCGCAGCCCCATACTCATTGATTAATGATACTAATACTAATCTATACAATCACATGTTGTTGAATAAATACCATTACTTTCTAGTTATTACTAAAAAACAGTATATATAAAACAGTATCTGTAAAAATAAATAAAAAAAAGTATAATTTATATACATTTTTTTTTTTATGTATGCACTGGTATCGGATCAGTATCGGTATCGGCCAATACCCAAAGCTTAGGTATCGGAATCGGATCGGGAAGGAAAAAATGGTATCGGAACATCTCTAATCGTCAGTGGACCTGTTTGTCCTATATGCGAACTGCAGTGGGTCCATGTTACTATAGGAGAGAGGCACAGATGTGGTCCTTGACCAGCCTCTCAAAGCATTTCATGACCACAGAGGTGAGTGCCACCGGTCTGTAGTCATTTAGGCCTGCTGGAGAGGAGTTTTTTGGTATAGGGATTATAGTGGACATTTTGAAGTAGGCAGGGACCACAGACTCAGCCAGGGATAGTAAGTAAGTAAGTAAGTAAGTAAGTAAGTAAGTATTTATAAAGCACCTTTCATACATGTCATGTAGCTCAAAGTGCTGTACACAATTATAGGCATATATAACGATAAAAGCAATAAAGTCATAGTGATCAGTTAAGATCAATGTTTAAAAAAAGTCATTTGCTTACCAGTTTGGGAGAACAGGTCCGCACAAACATTTCCGCTCAGTGGCAACCGGAAGTGCACTAAACCAATGCACTTGTATTGTAGGTAGCAATGTTTAGCTCTTATAACGCTAGTGTAGTTACGTTTTTATCAGTGGTCATAGTTGGGTCCATAGTGCTTTACCAAGTCCCATGGATCCATCAGTGGCCGTGTAGTGTGGTAGAAAGAAAGAAAAAGAAAAACGTATAAAGAAAACAGTCTAAAGTTTGAAAGTTTGGGAGGTCCGCAAAAACACGCCTTCAGCTCAGAAGCTGAGGCGTGTCAAAAACGTTTGAAAAACTGGAGGCGTGTCTCCTATTGTACCCATTCCTTCATCTAAAAAGTTTGAAAGTTTGGGAGGTCCGCAAAAACACGCCTTCAGCTCAGAAGCTGAGGCGTGTCAAAAACTTTTGAAAAACTGGAGGCGTGTCTCCTATTGTACCCATTCCTTCATCTAAAAAGTTTGAAAGTTTGGGAGGTCCGCAAAAACACGCCTTCAGCTCAGAAGCTGAGGCGTGTCAAAAACGTTTGAAAAACTGGAGGCGTGTCTCCTATGTACCCGTTCCTTCATCTAAAAAGTTGGGTCCACAAGGCTTATCCTAGCCTCATGGATCCATCAGGTTTTTCCAAGCCATAACTATTTGTAAGCTAGACTGTATAGGTACGTTTTTAATTTTCCTTTAAAAATGTGTATAGAGCTGGCGTTTCTGATGTGTGTTGGTAGTGTGTTCCATAGTTTTGGGGCATAGTTGGCAAAAGCCATACTTCCTATCCTTTTTTGGTTTCTGGGCATGTCTAGTAAACCTGTAGTGGATGACCGTAGCGTTCTTGAGGGCAGATAACTAACTAGGGAATTTGCTATGTATTTTGGGCCTTGCTCATTAAGAGCTTTATATGTTAGGAAAAGGACCTTAAAATCAATTCTATGAGTTATTGGAAGCCAGTGCAGAGTGGCCAGGACTGGAGTGATATGTTCTCTTCTCCTTGTATGAGTTAGTAATCGAGCTGCAGAGTTTTGGATAAGCTGAAGCTTCCCAATGGTTGCTTTGGGAAGATCAGTGAACAGTGCATTACAATAGTCAAGCCGACTTGATACAAAAGCATGAATAAGTTTCTCTGCATCCTTTTTATTTACGAAAGGTCTTACTTTCGCTATGTTTCTTAGGTGGAAGAATGACGTTTTCATGGCCTTATTTATATGAGACTTAAAGGTCAGGTCTGAGTCCAAGATGACACCTAGGCTTGTAACCTCAGTCTTTACATAGGATGACAGACTCCCCAGGTTTTTACAGAGCACTTCCCTTTTCGCTTTTGGGCCGATCAATAGGATTTCGGTCTTGCTTTCGTTTAATTTTAGGAAGTTATTGTTCATCCACTTGTTTATTGCTAACAGACAATTTGTAATGGACTGTATGGCTGTAGTGTTATTTGGTTCTGCGGAGATATATAGTTGTGTATCATCAGCATAACTATGGAAGCATACATTGTGGTCTCGAATGATGTCCCCGAGGGGCAGCATATATAGTGAGAAGAGTAATGGACCAAGGCAGCTTCCTTGTGCGACTCCAAAATTGCTGTCATGTTCCTCGGATACATTGTCTCCAAGCTTAACATAGAACCTTCTCCCCTTAATGTATGTTATGAGCCAATTTAGTACATGATCGGAAAAGCCAACCAGTCTTTCTAGACGACTGATCAAGATATTATGGTCAATCGTATCGAACGCTGCACTAAGGTCCAATAGGACAAGAATTGAGACTTTGCCAGCATCGGAGTTTAGCCTGAGGTCGCTAACTATTTTGGTAAGGGCAGTTTCAGTGCTGTGATTTGTTCTGAAACCTGATTGTAGTTCCTCCATGATGTTATTATCTTTGAGAAAGGAGTTTATTTGTACTGAGACTATCTTTTCTAATATCTTGCTGATAAATGGAAGGTTCGATATTGGCCTATAGCTTTTTAGTTCGTTTACATCTAAGTTTGTTTTCTTTAGTAGTGGTTTTACTACAGCCATTTTAAATGCATCTGGAAAAGTCAGGGACCACAGACTCAGCCAGGGATAGATTGAATATGGATGTAAATACTGGGGCCAGCTGATTTGCACAGGACTTTAGTATTCGTCCTGTTATCCCATCTGGGCCTGCAGCTTTCAGAGTATTTACTCCCATAAATGCTAATCTCACGCTGTGTTCCGTCAATGAGAGAGTGTGGCCCCCCCCCCGCGGATTAACCTCCCCTCCCCGTCAGTGGCGCCGTTAGCCGGTGAGCTAACGTCGCCACTGCTCGCCCCAAACCTGGCGTAAAAGGAGCCTCAAACCCCATGTTGCAGATGATCTCCCTATCCGCAGTGTCTTCAACTTAAGTGTCTAGCGATGACCTATACATTTAGGACAAGGAAAAACAAACACCAGGCCCACACTAGATGGGACCTGAAAGGAGTGGAATGCACACAGCTGCGTCCACTTACGTCACGTCAGTGGGGATTTCACAAAGAGATATTTTAGATGGATGGGCTGGACGAAACATTTATTTTGCATGATCCCAGGCCTGGACTGGAACCCCTCAGAGTGGATGGATGTCAGTGGGAGGTTGGGACAGATGCAGTATCTGCTCTGGGTTTTCTCAACACACTCCTATACAATAGGCCTGCCCTTGGGTTTTCGGGGCACAGGCTCACAGGCATCACAGACGATCCAAGTGGGAAATATTTCCCAGGGATGGAGAGGAAACTCCACCTAAGGTTCCTCATGCCTTCTCTACTGCATAATGATTCCCTAGCCTGTAATCCCAGTCTATAGTGCTAACAAACCCAGTTGGCAAGCCAGACCTGCAATTTGCATTTTTGGAACATTGTCACATAGCACCACAAGTTTGATTCAATACCTCCTTTTCAGCAAACATGTGTGTTGGCCAGTCCGCTGTTGTTTGTCGCTTGCTGTGTTTGAGGCTTTTTCCATCGGCCATCAAGACAGATATGAACAGCACAACAACAAGCCGGTCACTCCCATTTTCCATAGCACATTTATCTTGAACAAAAACAAAAGCAGATGGCAATTTGTTGATGTTGTCAGGACGGTGTTTACTATCACAAACCTGTTGCTCACGGCCAAAATACCCTGATGTCAGAGAGGACCTGCAGTTTGAGTGAAGGAACGGAACAGCTGTTGTGCTTTTGGCAGGAACATGACTTTGGCAGGATCTTTTGTTTAATGTGGCTGACATGGGAGGCCAGCTCTACACAACATGTGTGCCTGATCCCTATTAAGAGTTACAACCTATTCCTTCCTGATATCCAATAGACTATCTCCTCGCTCTATCGCACCAGAATATACAGCGCTTGGATGGTCATACTCCCCGGATAACACTCTAAAAGTCTAAAAAGTCTTTTTTCACAGTTATTTCTACTTGTAATGCATCCCCTGACTGGGATCGCCCCCCGGAGAGCCTTCGTCATCTCCTTTGCTTCTGCTGCATTCCAACTGGTCACAGTCTAATAACATCACACATGCAAATGGTGATGCATTGACCCTCCGCTGCTTACATCTGTCACTGTGCAATGGTGTATGCAAGCATGTGTGGTTGGCTATAACTTGAAATACTTTTTCAATGCGAAACAAGTTGCCTAATCATTTGCATAACCAACAACACGCCAGACACATTGGTCCTCATTCTCTTTGTAAGTGCCTTTGTAAATATCTTGGTAAAAATGTCATACCAACAGATTTACGGATCCTCCTCCGGATTACTGAACGAGTGAAGCGGTCTCCATAACTCGTCAAAATCTTTGCAACTGGGTTCCCATGAATGAAATACGTCACTCATTCTTAATGAGTTCCTTATAAGGCGAATATGGCGTGTGCAAAACAGCAGAGGTTCGGCATTGCACTGCACCATGCTGATCCATTCAACAGGTAGCGTGAAAGCGATTTGCAACTGATCTGAACTTTGCCTCAAGTAGATCCGCTATCAGCTCTATCTTTAATCTTTCAAAATGTTCAGTTGCTATCGCTATCAGCTCTATCTTTAATCTTTCAAAATATTCAGTTGCAATCGCATGCACTTATCTGTGTTTCACTACACACATGAGTGCATGCTTACCAACTGTTCGCCTGTTTTTACTGCAACACTACTATCACCGACATCTAAGAAGGGAGATCCCCCCTTGAATGGCCCTTCTAAGGTTTCTCTCCTCCACATTGCCTGTGGTGCATTTTTTCCTATTGCTAGGTTTTAGTGAGTTTTTCCTTACCTTCGCGTGGGGTATGTCTGGGAGTGTTGCATTTATTTTGCATTTATTTGAATTTCTTGATTTGTTCTTGACTTATTGTGATGTTTCTTCTTGACTTGTTTAAAGAAGACGTGTCCGGCCCATGGGGACATTAACGCATGTTGTCGGGCCTTACAAATAAATTTGTTTTGATTTCATCTCAAAATGAGATTAGATTAAAATGTATTGTTATTAGTAGGGCTGGGACTTTATCGCATTCATTTCGATTAATTAACTACAGAAAGAATTAAAAGTAAAAAAAAATTGATGCATTTAATCACATGATGATTTTTCTTTATTGTGTAAGAATGTCACCTTTCAAAGGAGACCAGACTCATGCATGTGCTATAAGTATAAAGTATAATAAATTGCAAATATATTTCTTTCTAGTCTGGTTTGTTAAATTATTTTTTTATTAAAAAAAAAAATTTAGATCAATCAAGAGTTTTTTCCCCCAATGGTCAACTGTTCTGGAATGTACTCGAAAGTGCTTGAGTTTACAAAAGGTCCTTTGCGTTATAGGTTATATATATATTATTGTTGCATTTTGTTAAAAATTCCATTGATCTGTTGGTCTGTGTAGTAGAATACAGGATTTTGCTGCTTAAATGTATGTATAATGATTATTCATTGATTCACTCGTATACCAAAATTTATTTGAATTTTCGCATCAAATATTGATATGAGATTAAAATGGGATTAATTTAGATTAATTAACTATAAAGTCTCGAATTATCTCGATTACAATTTTTAATCGAGTCCCACCACTAGTTATTATACAGCACAAGTACAATACACAATCGAACCAGAGTGGATAAATAAATGCTCCATAAATAAATAAATGCGTGGAGAAACGGCGAGCGAGCACACACACACACACACACACTCGCTCTTGACAAGCGCGCAGTCGTTCAGTATTGACATTACTAAATGAGATGTCATGCTAATATGTCATGTTCTACCTTAGGACTTACTACTATAATACTTAATAAAACAAGTAATTAGAATAATTTAAGCCTACTTTGCTGGAACGATTCATTTTGCACGTATACAGTATGTGTGTGTTTGTGTGCTGTGAGCTGAGGCTGCCTCACTAAGCCGTTTCTCCACGCGTTTATTTCGTATAGAAATACATCAAACCAACAATAAATAATATCATAGAGAAGAAGACAGTATATGCCATATTAATACAGTATATTCCACTGAGTAGCTATATCCGCGGCGATCAGTTTAGTTCTTATTTATTTTGCAGTGTGTGTAATGCTCACTATGCCTCATTGAGTCACAACTATAAATGCAAAACGTAATTATTAATGATACAAATATTGTCGTATTAATTATCATTATAATTATTTAATTCCACGGATGTCTGTAGTATCAGCAATCCCCAAGGACTTGTCCTGGAGAAAGCTGTTGGAAACACGGGCGCACACCGGTCTGTCCGACTGACGACTGCCTTTTCGAGTTCGTAAATCCTACATAAATCCTACAAAGAAATTACAATACAAAGCCGTTCGAGAATGCCGAATAAGTACGTAAATCGAGTTACGAGGGAATTCCTTGGTCACTTTTACGTATGTCCGTTCGAGAATGAGGACCATTGTTTTCACATGCAATAATGTAGAGGAACCACTTTAAATCTAGTGCTCACCAGAAATGTGCTTATAATTTTTCTGGAAAGAACTCACAAAAAGTGGACTAAGACCAAACCGACCGAATAATCGATTGATCACAAATACCTGGCACGTATTTATATTTATCTTGCCGAAAACCATCCCAGGAGTGTCAGAATTTTATTAACTTTGTCTGAAAGAGCCCCCTTTTTAAAGATATTCACAAAACCCTAACACTGGAAGGTACAATGATAACAAATGTTTAGTCTAGCATGTTTTTTTGGGCACTGTTAAGGCATTGGCATTGGCTCTCAAATTGAATGAGAGATCTCTTGATACAAGGAGTGATCATAGCCAAATGCAGTAAAGTAGTAGACCTGTGTTTTCATTAGGATTAAATTATTGGACTGAAGGACTGAAAAGATTTGGATTTGAAGTAATAAAAAAAAAAGTTAACCAGGGGTTCAAATGAGCAGAGTTTTGTTTTGATTATGAGTCTTTCCTTGGGGGGGGGGGGGGGGGGCATGGTTCCCCAGGTGTAAAACGAATGTTCTAAGCAGAACCAGACCGCCTACCTAACGTTATATGTGTGGTAAGCCATCATAATGACCAGTGAAGTCTGTTAAGATGCTTATAGCTGCTCAGAAAGGTGGGCAGTTGTGGAGCCTGTGGATAAGGAATTGCTGGGCATTGCAGCTTGGCCAACTGTGTGACTGAGGAAGCAGGCCGCTGCAGCTTGGCCAGCTGTGTGGGAAGCAGGCCGCTGCAGCTTGGCCAGCTGTGTGACTGAGGAAGCAGGCCGCTGCAGCTTGGCCAGCTGTGTGACTGAGGAAGCAGGCCGCTGCAGCTTGGCCAGCTGTGTGACTGAGGAAGCAGGCTGCTGCAGCTTGGCCAGCTGTGTGACTGAGGAAGCAGGCCGCTGCAGCTTGGCCAGCTGTGTGACTGAGGAAGCAGGCCGCTGCAGCTTGGCCAGCTGTGTGACTGAGGAAGCAGGCTGCTGCAGCTTGGCCAGCTGTGTGGGAAGCAGGCCGCTGCAGCTTGGCCAGCTGTGTGACTGAGGAAGCAGGCCGCTGCAGCTTGGCCAGCTGTGTGACTGAGGAAGCAGTTAAATGTAGGGCTGGGAGGTCTACTGAATATGAAGGTATACCGTCATGGATCCATGCAAAGGTATGTGTTTTTACGATACCATCGTCCACAATATATACATATTGTACATAACATAGTGTACATACTGTATATTTTACGTTAATCAAAAAGTTGTTTCTTGCTGCAGTATAAAAAACATATTGTATTACAGGATAACCACACAAAAATGTCACATTGTAATTTGTACTGGAAAACGAAATATCGTCATACACCGTCAAAACTAAGTAAGATATCGTGATGTGATAATTCAACCATGTCGCCCAGCCCTAGTTGAGTGAGTGTATGTGCACAAACAAACAAACCAACCGACACAGAACAGGACCGTCACAGAGTTGCTCCTTCTGACCATCTAAAGATGGAGAGAGAAATTAAGTCATTAAACACTCTGGAGCTCTTTACCTATACGCATTATCTTCCAATGATTTTAGACACCTTTAAAGCAAAAATACATCGTCAAAGTATCCTTTTTTTTTTTTTATCAAAACAAGACAAACACAATACACTAACAATAACAAGACCTCACAATACCACAATAATAATAACAATGACATTAGCAATAAAAAAATAATAAACACAGAACATAACATAAAAAAATCAACTTATACTATTACAGACATCACAATAGACACCACAAAAAACAATTCCCACCCCCCCCACCCCAGGACCCCCGGACCCCCCAGGACCAATCGTCAAAGTATCGTGAGTTATGGTAGCACCTAAAGTAGCTACTCTCTAATCCCTTTCTGGCACTTTTTTACTAGGAAACGACAATAAATTACTTTGTTAAGTTCGGTGTCTATTCACAATGACCTCATTTCATTTTTTGGCGGAGAAGAAAAACTGAACAGATATTATTTCAGCTTCAAATGTAAGCTGCTAACTACGCTCTGGGCTAAACAGACACAGGTATTCTTGGGAACAGAACGACTTTAAATGCCATGGCAACACATGTCGTCATAGGAAACGACCGCCCTAATTAACCCCCGACCAGAGTGCCCATGACACAGACCAGCTAAATGCTTTTCTTCTTCCCCATTTCCACCATGTAACTGTTTTTCCACCATGGGAAAAATAAATAAGTGGTTACTGTCGGTTTTAACGTGCCTATTGTGGAGAGACTCGTAAGTTATCGCACGGGGCAGACGCTGGTGACATCATCCCACATGGTTGAAGTGGCTTGGTTTCGGGGTGTGTAAGCGAAAAAACACACACAGGCCCCCGCCGGCGGAGCGTGCTACACGCTCTCTTGTGTTAAAGTGTGTTTTATCAATCATGGACGTTTTGAGCCCCACACGAAACGACTAGTCTATTTCAGTTGCGGACGGCTGAAATAATGTCTGACTAATAATCTCCGAGCCGCCCGTTTCCTCCGTCTTATTCCCCCCCGTTCCCAGCCCTCAATTTAGGTTACTGGGGCTAAGTGAAAACACATGAGACACTCACCTAGGTAGAGACTGGGCTATTTGTTGAAAAAGGAATGTCTGCGTGTCTGGGGGCTTCTGGTTTTCCAGGTATCACAACTGCTGCTTGTGTGCCCTAAGCTGCTTGTGGTCACATTAAAATTCTAATGTGAGGTGAAGCTTTCAAAACGTAATGGCGGGGGTCGAGCAGGCCGTCTATGCGCGACTTTGTGTTGTGAGCGGAACGTCTGTGTGAGAGAGAGAGGGCCGCGGAGGCCAGGTCTGTGTTGTGAGCCTGTGTGAACGTCTGTGTGAGAGATGGACGCGGAGGCCAGGTTAGTGTTGTGAGCCTGTGTGAACGTCTTTGTGAGAGAGAGAGGGCCGCGGAGGCCAGGTTAGTGTTGTGAGCCTGTGTGAACGTCTGTGTGAGAGAGAGAGGGCCGCGGAGGCCAGGTCTGTGTTGTGAGCCTGTGTGAACGTCTGTGTGAGAGAGAGAGGGCCGCAGAGGCCAGGTCTGTGTTGTGAGCCTGTGTGAACGTCTGTGTGAGAGAGAGAGGGCCGCGGAGGCCAGGTCTGTGTTGTGAGCCTGTGTGAACGTCTGTGTGAGAGAGAGAGGGCCGCGGAGGCCAGGTCTGTGTTGTGAGCCTGTGTGAACGTCTGTGTGAGAGAGAGAGGACCGCGGAGGCCAGGTTAGTGTTGTGAGCCTGTGTGAACGTCTTTGTGAGAGAGAGAGGGCCGCGGAGGCCAGGTTAGTGTTGTGAGCCTGTGTGAACGTCTGTGTGAGAGAGAGAGGGCCGCAGAGGCCAGGTCTGTGTTGTGAGCCTGTGTGAACGTCTGTGTGAGAGAGAGAGGGCCGCAGAGGCCAGGTCTGTGTTGTGAGCCTGTGTGAACGTCTGTGTGAGAGAGAGAGGGCCGCAGAGGCCAGGTCTGTGTTGTGAGCCTGTGTGAACGTCTGTGTGAGAGAGAGAGGGCCGCGGAGGCCAGGTCTGTGTTGTGAGCCTGTGTGAACGTCTGTGTGAGAGAGAGAGGGCCGCGGAGGCCAGGTCTGTGTTGCGAGCCTGTGTGAACGTCTTTGTGAGAGAGGGCCGCGGAGGCCAGGTGTGTGTTGTGAGCGGAACGTCTGTGTGAGAGAGAGAAGGCCGCGGAGGCCAGGTCTGTGTTGTGAGCCTGTGTGAACGTCTGTGTGAGAGAGAGAGGGCCGCGGAGGCCAGGTCTGTGTTGTGAGCCTGTGTGAACGTCTGTGTGAGAGAGAGAAGGCCGCGGAGGCCAGGTCTGTGTTGTGAGCCTGTGTGAACGTCTGTGTGAGAGAGAGAAGGCCGCAGAGGCCAGGTCTGTGTTGTGAGCCTGTGTGAACGTCTGTGTGAGAGAGAGAGGGCCGCAGAGGCCAGGTCTGTGTTGTGAGCCTGTGTGAACGTCTGTGTGAGAGAGAGAGGACCGCGGAGGCCAGGTCTGTGTTGTGAGCCTGTGTGAACGTCTGTGTGAGAGAGAGAGGACCGCGGAGGCCAGGTCTGTGTTGTGAGCCTGTGTGAACGTCTGTGTGAGAGAGAGAGGACCGCGGAGGCCAGGTCTGTGTTGTGAGCCTGTGTGAACGTCTGTGTGAGAGAGAGAGGGCCGCGGAGGCCAGGTCTGTGTTGTGAGCCTGTGTGAACGTCTGTGTGAGAGAGAGAGGACCGCGGAGGCCAGGTCTGTGTTGTGAGCCTGTGTGAACGAGGGCCGCGGAGGCCAGGTAATTTGAAAGTCCTTTTAAATTAAAGAAGAAATAAACTACATTTTCATTACGTCATGTAAACTAAAGGATTAAACCCGATGCCGAGCTTGCACTGTTGAAGCCAGTGTGTCGGTTTCTTACCGCCCAAGCTTCATGTTGAGATGTGAATTAGCCGTTTGTTCAACTTATTCAACCCATCAGCAAAAACAGATGGAAGGCACTGAGAAACGTAAGACCACCAGCGGGAATTTTCTCGCCCCTGCACTCTTTTCTCCACCAATCTGGTGAGTCTTTGGGGGGAACAATCTGTGTTTACTCGGATGATGCCAAAACACCCTGAAGTCACAGGAGTCTCGGTGTTCTTGCCAAGGAGAGTCTCCTTGAAGAGGAAACATCTTGGTGTTATCCCTGTGTCTCAAGGCCAGAGCACATTCCCAAAGCATGAGTACCCCCCTTTTTTCCTCCCTTCAGTCAGAAGTGCTTGTTTAAGCAGGAGACTCGCCAGCGAGTCGGAGCTCTCGCTCATCGAGGTGTGAAAGTTTACCTAGACTGCCCTTGTTGTACTGTACATGGGGAGAGAGAGAGAGAAAGAAAGAGAGAGAGAGACTTGGCATCCGTGGCTTTTTTTGAGGAAGGGTGTCTGAGCTGCATTCCTCTCCTTCCTTGGGCTGTTCATAAAGGATCCCTCTGACTAGACTAGACGCTTATCCTCTCAAATTTGCAGCTGTCTAAAAGCATCTTGCTTGTGTCGCCATCAGTCTCTTGGCTACGCCTCATCACTTGTGTGATTATGGTCTGCCAATGCCATCAGTGGAAATGAACAACAAGGCTGGGAAATCTGCCCGTTAGTCAAAGGTTTAGACATGTACTGTAGGTCACACTTTATTTTACAGTAAACTAATAAGACAAAATCATTTGTCAAATTAGACAGAAACAGATATTTTGTAATGTGTCACTAATTACTCTCTAAGGATCTCTAATAAGGGTGTAACAGTGAGAAATAAAGATGGATTTCACTGTAGTTTACAGTGCAGTTCTTTTGTAATCAGGCGTTAAAGTGGACAGAAGCACTCCGGAACTGCGTTCCGGCACATTTGATCGGCAAATTAATCTAATAATTATAGCTGGCTTTGTCCAGGCAAGGTGGTTGTGTTATTCGAAGGCTGTGTGGGAATACTGGGCAGTTTAAGTGCAGACTATGGAACTGGGTAGTTTGCAGTATTGTGGTAAAGTCTACAGTAATGGACTAACTTGGCCTGGTGCAGGGCAGTCTGTGGTACCCATGGTCTCTGTTAGGTTAGATCAAGGGTGGCAGTCATCAATGTGAGTTTAAGCTGATGATGCTCTTTAGTATTACTTGCCAAATTCCATTCCAATTTATAGGGTTGGAAAGCAGTCATGATGGTATGATAGCCCATGTAGCATCTGTTAATATATTGTAGAGAGCAGCAGCACAGTCCAGAGCCAGAGCAGCACAGCATAGTCTGTCCATAAAGACAACACGTCCACCAGAGCAGCACAGCATAGCCTGTCCATAAAGACAACAAGTCCATTAGAGCAGCACAGCATAGCCTGTCCATAAAGACAACAAGTCCACCAGAGCAGCACAGCATAGCCTGTCCATAAAGACAACAAGTCCACCAGAGCAGCACAGCATAGCCTGTCCATAAAGACAACACGTCCACCAGAGCAGCACAGCATAGTCTGTCCATAAAGACAACACGTCCACCAGAGCAGCACAGCATAGTCTGTCCATAAAGACAACAAGTCCACCAGAGAGGGCGTCAGGTGGTGTAGCGGAGATTGTGCTAGTCACCAATGCAAGAGGCTGCGGTCTCGACTCCCGGAGAGTCAGCATTGCCTTGGCTTGGGATGATCGCTATACTAACTCGTTTGGCTGAGTTAGGGGGAGGGAAGCCGTGGGTGGGTCCTGGGCGTTGAGGACAGCGACCCCTACAGTTCGGTCGGGGCGCCTGCACAGCGAGGGTAGGATCTGGAGAAAGGTAGTGTGACCTTCCACACGTTACACTCTCCCGGTGAGAATCTGCGCTGCCAGGCTGGCTGCCGGCTGGCTGCACATGTGTCGGAATGTGACAGTCTCCGGCCTCCCGGACCAACAGTAGGGGGGGGTGCGCAACAACCAGGAAGGGGGTTGGGAATTGGCATAACGACTAACAGTGGGATGGGAGAGAAATTGGAAAAAATGAGGGGGAAAAAGATAAGAAAAAAAAGAAAAAAAAAGTCCACCAGAGCAGCACAGCATAGCCTGTCCATAAAGACAACAAGTCCACCAGAGCTACAACATTTCCCCCTGTTGCACTGCTACACCGGAATTTAGGCTTCTCCTACTTGCCAAATCCCACTTTAGTTTGTAATGTGTCACAAATTACCCTCTAAGGAAGTCTAATGAGGGTCTTAACAGTGGGAAATATAGATGGATCTCACTTTAGTTTATGGTACAGTTCTGTTGTATCATGAAACACCCTCTAATAAAACTCTAATAAGGATCTAACAGTGGGAAGTAAAGACTCAATGTCCAGTCATCTTCCATAGCCTAATGTTACTGGGGTCAGATAGTGACGCAGCATTAAATGGTCATGTCTTAACTGGTATGGGAGTGGAGTGTCGAGGAAGTATGTATTAGGCTACAAGTATGTACAGTATTACTACCTACTAACTCCACAGGAGAACATTCAGGCTATGAGGGACGTGTGAAGTAGCAAACAGATGTAAATGGTAAATGGTAAATGGCTGCTTTTTTATATAGCGCTTTTATCCAAAGCGCTTTACAATTTTTTACTTACATTTTACCCATTCACTCACACATTCACACACCGACGGCGGAGGCAACCATGCAAGGTGCCAACCTGCTCATTGGGAGCAATTAGGGGTTAAGTGTCTTGCTCAAGGACACATCGACACGCTGCCCGGGAGGAGCGGGATTCGAACCGGGAACCTCCGGATTGCCAGACAGCTGCTCTACCTCCCGAGCCACTGTCGCTCGATGTGTCCTGATGTGACCCGATGGGGCTTGACTTTAGTTTACTTTACAGTTTTCTTCTAATGGCCAACAAATGGGCCTAATACAGTTTTTAATTATAGCAATGTGTGGTGTCTAATTATGGTATAATTGTGTGTCTAACTAGGGTATAATTGTGTGTCTAATTAGGGTATAACTGGGTATGTTTATAATTCTAGTTTGTGGTCTAATTTGATACAGAGTACGACTTATTATGTCTTATTACCGAGATGTACATTAGATAGCTGTAGTTAGAATTGGCATTTCATTTAGCTTAAGGTTTGTATAGTATCATCACTTTGTGACTTTCCTCTGTGTCGTATTCTGCCAGGATCTTGTCTACTCTACACAGACAAGCCAATTCCTTTTTTAATAAATGTTTTTCATGTAGCTCTGAAGATGTGGAATATGTTATTAGGAATTACATTAAAGGAACTTCTGTGGAAACCTGGCAGGGACATTAGAGGAGCGGGCTTATGGACCTCGCTCCCACGTGACATCACAGATGTTCTGTTGAACAAGACCCTCAACATCTCCAGCAGGTTTAACCGTGAGTTAACAGCGCCCTGTAGAACCAGTCCCTCCTCTTTATATTCTCTCCCGACACTAATCACACTTATTTATACAACACGTGCACTAAACCTGCCTTCGGGCCTACCCCCCAAAAACAACCCTAAAGGTGACCATTTATTCCCTGCGGACACAAACTTCAGCAGGTTCGTAAGAACAAAATGACACATTTGCGGAGAATACTACTGGCCGCATCTGTTTCATACGCTGCAGGTGTTGCACCGGCCCGCTAGCCAAACTAGTTGGATGTAGGGCTGGGCGATATAACGATAACGATAATTATCGTGATATATTTTAATAATCGATATCGGAAAAAAATATATATCGAATATTTAATTTTTTATTCTTTTTGACCTGCAACAGGGCAGTTTTAAAACCAGAGACAGTGGACAGACTTGTCTTTCTTGCCTGCAACTTAAAGTAATGGCTTTGCTTGTCCAAATGACAATACTGACCAAATTGAGATTTATTTTTCTCTTGTCCATTTATTTTGTTTGCTTTCTAATTTAAAATACAGTTTGAAACCGTCTGTACACAGTAGGCTATGTGTGCTAGCAGAGCTAGACTCCAGTCACGAGTCACGGTGCACATGTGTGGTGGTTTGTCCACCAAAAAGGCGCCAAAAGATAGAAAATAAATGAGCAGAGCCAGAACTGTTCAACTCCCCTGGAGCCACAGCCAGCAGAGAAGCCGGTTTACTTTCGCTTTCAAACCAGCTGCAGCCTGAGAACTGGAGTGTGAGGGGATGTAACACAAAATATGGCGGCAACGACAAAGAATTGCTGCAAAATAAACATACATCTGTTGTTTAAAAAATAAAAAAAAACATTTGTATACTAATAACAATATCGATAATATCGAATATCGAGTGATATGATATTGTTATCGATATCGTTATCGCGATATCATTTTTGGCCATATCGCCCAGCCCTAGTTGGATGCACCGCACACGGCTCCCACAGCCATCTGGTATAATGCTGTTAGAAAATGTGTTCGAAAATGTTTCCGTCCACATAGTAATGTGAAAACGCACATTAACTGACCTGATGGCAGGCTGCAGAGACCTCTCCATGGTCCTGATTTACCTGATGGTCGGCTGCAGGGATCTCTCCATGGTCCTGATAGCAGTGAAAATACTTCTTTCTATAAAATCTTCCCTGGGTAAAGAAACCCTCAAAAACCTCAAGAAAAGTATAAATTCAATACTTAAAATGGTATCCCCGAAGAAACAGATAACAGACCAGCATTCAGATGTGGCCCCTACAAATGTCCTAACCCAGTTGTACAGTAAATTACCAAGTATAGCTTTGTCAGTATTCCAATGTACAGTGTACAGTCTGTTGTCTAAAACACTCAAGGGGAGAAAACGCCTCTCAAAGATGTTCACACTTCAGCTAGTTTGGGGGGGGGGCGTGGACAACTACCCTCACCTGA
This sequence comes from Notolepis coatsorum, assembly GCF_963971535.1. Lineage (NCBI taxonomy): Eukaryota > Metazoa > Chordata > Actinopteri > Aulopiformes > Paralepididae > Notolepis > Notolepis coatsorum. Next base: position 46,724,666 of record NC_140176.1, on the reverse strand, counting down.
ATGCGTCCATCGTTAACGTTAATGACTCTCTCTGTGTGAATGCCTTTACCTGGCTCAGTGAATCTGAATCCCAACATGCAGCTCTATTCAGATGCAAAAATAAACCCAGCCCCCACCTCTCCTCTGTGGAGAGCACAAACTGTGTTTCAAAACGGCCTTTTTTAAACACAGAATTCTTACAATTAGAGTTATTATATCAGTTCGCCGTTGTACTAAATATGTTCTTCAACTCTCGAACTGTAGTTATATATAAAAATAAAAAAAACACAAAAAAATAAAAATAAAAAAATCTTTTTTTATTGTGTCTATCTGTCATTTCACCCTGGCGACTTGTAGGCATCATCACCAGACTGGGTCATTATGTTTGAGAGAGGTGAGTCCTTAGCCCTTGTGTGGGTGAATGTAACAAGTTCCTAATGTTTTCTTTCCTCTATTATTTCATGCACACTTTATTCATTGTTTTAAATTATTATTTTCTTTTAAGTTATTTTGTGCATCACTCTGTTTTGTATTTTTGAGATAATGGTTGAAGAAGTGCGTTTTTAGTCGACGGCGAAAGATTGGACAGGTTTCGGGTGTCCTAACTGGGGTGGGTAGTTCATTCCACCATTGTGGGGCAAGGACTGAGAAAAGGCAGGTTTTCCTTGATGACCCTCCCGGAGCTCGGATAGGAGTGGGTCTGAGACGGCCAGAAGATGCAGAGCGTAGGGGTCTCGAGGGTGTGTAGTTAGAGACCATTGACCGGAGGTAGGCGGGAGCGGTTCCCTTTGCCGCACGAGGGCCTTGAAGTGGATTTGTGCAGCAATGGGGAGCCAGTGCAGGTTCTTAAGAAGTGGGGTGACATGGGCCGACTTCGGTAGGTTTGAGATCAGGCGGGCCGCTGCGTTCTGAATGAGTTGAAGAGGCTTGGTGGCAGTGGCCGGGAGGCCAGCAAGCAGTGCGTTGCAGTAGTCGAGGCGGGAGATGACTGTTGATTGGACGAGGAGTTGGGTGGCTTCTTTTGTCAGGAAGGGGCGGATCCTTCTGACGTTGCTCAGGAGGAATCTGCAGGTTCTGGTTGTCGCTGCGATGTGAGCAGAGAAGTTCAACTGGTCTCGAGGACAACACCAAGGTTCTTGGCAGTCGGGGACGCGGTCACAGCTGCAGTCTCGACTGTGATGGAAAGGTCGGTCAGGGGGGAGAATTTGGCCGGCAGGTGTAGCAATTCTGTTTAGCTTAGGTTCAGTTTGAGGTGGTTGGTCGTAATCCAGGCGGAGATGTTGGACAGACAGGCCGAGATCCGCTCAGAGATGTGGATATCTGAGGGAGGGAAGGAGAGGAAGAGTTGAGTATCATCGGCATAACAATGATATGAGAAGGCATGAGACGTGATAATGTCACCCAGTGATTTAGTGTAGAGGGAGAAGAGAAGGGGTCCTAGGACTGAGCCCTGGGGGACACCCGTCCGCAGGGGGCGGGTGGCCGACAGGGTCCCTCTCCATGACACTTGGTAGGAGCGGTCATTGAGGTATGATGTCAGCCATGTCAGCGCAGAGCCAGCCACTCCCATTCCGATTCCCATCACCATCCGAGGGGAGGAGGTGGAGTTGGTGGAGTCATATAAGTTCCTTGGGGTACACCTGAACAATAAATTGGACGGGTCGGACAACACAGAGGCCCTCTACAGGAAGGGACAGAGCAGGCTGTTCTTCCTGAGGAGACTCAGGTCCTTCAACGTGTGCAATAGACTGCTGCAGTCATTTTACCAGTCTGTAGTGGCCAGCGTCCTCTTCTATGCTGTGGCATGCTGGGGGGGCTACATCAACTCGAGGGACACCAACAAACTGAACAAGCTGGTGAGGAAGGCTAGCTCCGTGGTGGGAGTCGAGCTGGTCAGACTAGAGGTGATGGCAGAGAGGGGGATGAGAAGGAAGCTGGCTGCTATCCTGGATAATCCCTCCCACCCCCTCTACGATGAGCTAGTCAAGATGAGAAGCACGTTCAGCCACAGACTCATACCCCCCCCGACACTCAATTAACCGCCTCGGACAGTCCTTCATACCAGCGGCCATCAGGCTCCACAACAGTGGGCAGGGACTGCTGCCAGACATCCAACTAGAACTAATAGGAACCCAAGGAGGACAATAACACCACCCTATGCATACTGCACCTTATGTGAATACTGCACCTTATGTGAATACTGTGATACTGTGAATTCTGTATATTTCAGTTAGTTAGACAGTAAATTATAACACTACCTTTACCTTATGTATACTGCACCTTATGTGACACTGTGAATACTGTATATTTCAGTTAGTTAGATAGTAAATTATATTGACTTATTTGTTTACACTGCTTGTGTTGTTTTTGCTACCTGTACCCCCCCCACCCCCCCCCACCCCCCATGCTGCTATGATGCCTGAATTTCCCCAGGGGGATCAATAAAGGAATATCATATCTTATCTTATCCTGCGAGGGCTGCGAGGAGGATCTGATGGTTGACTGTGTCGAAGGCTGCAGATAGATCTAGGAGAATCAGGACAGAGGAGAAGCCTTTCGCTTTTGCTAAGTGAAGTTCCTCTGTGACCGCAATGAGGGCCGTTTCTGTGGAGTGGCCAGTCCGGAAGCCTGACTGATTAGGGTCTAGGATGTAATTCTGTAAGAGATAAGCAGTAAGTTGGTTGGATACAGCACGTTCAAGTGTTTTAGAAAGGAAGGAGAGAAGAGAGACAGGGCGATAGTTGCCTATGGCGGTGGGGTTCGAACTTCGATGTGCGATGTGCGTTCACACGCTACACAGTGATGTAATGACCCTTCCTTCTTTCATAGTTTCCTTGTCAAATACATGGACGTGGATTAGTCATCAGCTCATTGACATATTATGTCCATAGTGATATATGGAAATAAAGATGGCGGCGGGGGTGAATAAGGTGAATTAACTGATCTTCTGCAGAGTGTTCCTGTCTCTTCCTTAAGGAGACTGTTTCATGCGTTATATAAGAGTGTGTGCAGGAAAAGTACTGGCATCAGCAGCCTGATATGTCAGACCCATGGAATGTATGTAAGATAGCTCTGCATTTAGTCTGAAAGCAACACATTGGGCAATCAACAAATAGTTTGCCGGCGAAAACGGTTGTCAATAAAGTTAATTTAATAATACATTACAAAAAAGTTATAATAAAAAGCAACAACAAACCAAAATAGAATAATATAATATAAAATAATTTAAAATGTCTGAAAAGGAGTAGGAAGAAGTATAAACATGTAATCCTACCCCTGATTGTGAATATACATCATTCTAAGTCTAAATACACATTGTACATACAAATACACACATCTACACATAAATGGACTATTCTGCATACATTTAAATATATGTACCCGCCATAATAATGTAAATAGTTACATAAATAATAATCTACAAAACACCTGGTGAATGAAAACCTCCACAGAATGAAACACAAAAACGTTTCATTGTCATACGAACACGAAGATTTTTTCAATTTAACTTCCCCCTTCGATTATATTATTATTATTAATAATATAATAATTAATATATTAATTAATTAATTAATTTTATTATTATTAAAGAACAGAATATTTCCAGCAAAATATTTTTTGCTATATATATTATTTGTGCTGTTTAAAATGTGAAAAAAGATCACTGAATTGTAACGTTTTTGACTTTAAGATTAATAAATTAGTATGATCTCGATATCTGGCATTATAAATGATCCTTATGGCTCTTTCTTGGAATATAGATAGTGAATGCAGTGAACATCTATAGGTATTGCCCCAATCCTCCCCACAGTTAAATACGATAAAACCAGTGAACATAAAGAATACAGAGTGGAGAAGTGATTTGTGATCCAGAACGTGCTTTGCTTTACTCAATACTGAAATACTTCTTAACAGTTTAGCTTGTACATGTTTTATGTGAGATTTCCAGCCGACGTTCTCATCTATTGTCACACCAAGAAATTTTATTTCACAAACTCCTTCAATGTCAACACCATCCATCTGTTATCTGTGCTATTTTACAGTTACCAAATAACATGATGCATTATATAATCTACTCCATGCATTATATAACCTATTCCAGATGCAGTACAGTATTTAACCTACTCCAGACTTTCTAAGTCAAGTGTTACCCAGGGATTTCTTCACAATCAGAGGGATATCATATACGTCTCTACCAGTGATACCTCCTACAGTATATAGGGCTTGGCAAGCTGCCATTAGTAGAGGGCCCCTCCCATTGACTGTGTGTGTTGACGGGCAGATGTTTTGGGTTATAAGATGGTTTTTAAAGTCGTGTGTGAAAAGCTGCCACACGAATATCTCACACGATGATCGACCGGAAACCTTGACCCTTCCCTCTCCATCCCCTCCTCCGCTTTTGTACATTCTACTGTTGTAGCAATTTCTCTATGCAGAATGAATGTAAGTGACCCCCCAAGATGGTGACCGTCACCCATAGCAGCCACCTGACTTCTCACCCACTTCCCAAGCCCTGTAGGCAGTGGGACAGACACAGTAGGGGCTCCTGGAGTTTTAAGCTAGGCTAGTGGTCCGTATCCGCTTCAGTTATTTTGTGCTAGGCTAGGCTAGCTTGCAGCCAGATAGCTTTCCACAGAGAGGAAATTGGTATCTATCTTCTCGCCTGACTCTGTAGAAGCGCATTTCTTGTATTTGCCTGTTTTTTTGTTCTTTTTTATCCTCTTTTTCTCCGCCTGATTTTCTGTGCTTTTCCTCCCATCCCAATTTAGTCGTTATGCCAATTCCCCCCTCCCCTACCTGGTTGTTGTGCGCATGTGCCCCCTACTGGTCGGCCAAGGGAGCCCTGAGGTCTACCATATGCTTCCTCCGACACATGCGGAGACAGCCAGCGGCTCTCTTTTCACCTGACAGCGCGGACTCTCATTGGTGAAGTGTAACGCGTGGGAGGTCACACTGCCTTCACCACTTCCTGTCTTTTGCTGTGCAGGCGCCCTGACCTGACCTGTAGGAGTCGCTGTCCACAACGCCAGATTACCACCCCATCGACTTCCCTCCCGCTAACTCAGCCAAATGAGTTAGTATGACGGCTGGCCCAAGCCGGAGGCAAATGCTGACACCCAGATTCGAGACCGGAGTCTCTCGCATTGGTGACAAGCGCAATCTCCGCTGCGCCACCCAGCCGCCCCATATTTGCCTGTTTTAACAATTTTTTAAATAACAAGAAGTCTTTCCTTCTTTGTGTGTGTGTGATTCCTCCGGTCCAATATGTACTCGTATTTCTCAAATAATAAAAAAATAAATAAAGTAAACAGTCATTTGTATGATTTATGATACTTCTTTATGGACAGGGGAAAGGGACTCAGTGTATCAGCGTGTGTGGAGTCAGAGTAAAGAGCAGCCCAAGCCTGACCGCCGCCTCAACCCTGCCGCTGTGATAGTCAGGAAGAGGGGGGGGGGGGGGGGGGGGCAGCATGTAGAACCTCTCCAGTTACTGTGAGAGCAGCTGTTCTGTAGCTGCTTAAAACGCCAATGTGTTTCCCAGATGTGGGAGAACCCCACCTGCCTCCCACTCCCTCCCACCTCCACCTTCGTGCCAAAAGCATGAGCGAATGCGAGAACAGGAGCGCACCTGAGCCGCGGAGTACAGACGTGATGTTTCCTCCGCGCTCGGCCGGACTCGAAGGCCCGTCACCCGATAGCTCCAGGATAGGGGCGGACCGGGTTCTGTCCGGACCCCGTCGTAGCCCTGCGTGTCGGAGCGGCACTGGAATAGCCATCAGGACAGTGACAGACAGCGCCACATGCTAGACAGGGGTGAGAGAACGGCTGAGTCACACAGACAGGAAATCGACGGAAATGTGCTGCAATGGGGCTGGATGTGATGCAGTCGATTGCGGCGGCGATGTGCGTATATGTGTGGGGGCGTCTGTATGTCGGGGGGGGGGGGGATCAGGCTGTATACTTTGAAAGGAAGTTGGATTTCAACCCAGTATGAAAACTGAGCCTCAGTGCATTGGGACGATTTGCTGCTGAGTCAATTTGGTCCCAAGCCCATAACAAATTGGCAGGATATTTAAACAATTCAGATTAAGCAGATCCAAAAGCTTAAATACCACTCTACCGTTATTGTCTCGACAGCCTAGCTCCATTTCCTCACAGCAGAGCATCTTTCCCTGGACTGCCATGGTGGACTATGGACGGCAAATTCACATGGACGATATGGGAGGGAGGTTTTATCGGGACGCATGCACAGGCAGCGCCATGGGTCTGCACGATTTCACGCTTATTTAATTAAGTCTTCATAAGATGTTGGTACAAGTTGATAGGGCCTTAATATACACCAAATTGCAAATGCCCTATACAATTTTACGAGTTTTTAGTGGAACTTAATGCCGTTTTATTAAATGCAGTCCCCTAAGAACACGAGGAACAAAACGAGTACTGAAGTGGTTCCATAAAACCCTGTATTTACTGTATTGCTGGCTCGTTTCTCATCGGCCCCCGTCTGCTAGTTACTTCCTCGTCACCTCCGTGTTATAGGGTCAAAACGGGCATGTTAGCGACAAACGTCTGATAGGACGTAGGAGGTGACAGTGGCTCAGGCAGTAGGAAGTATGTCTGGTAATTCCTCCCAGGCAGCGTGTCGAAGTGTCCTTGAGCAAGATACTTAACCCCTAACTGCTGATGAGCAGGTTGGCACCTTGATTGATTGATTGATTGATGGATTGAATTGATTGATTGATTGACTGATTGATTGATTGAATGATTGAACATTTTATTAACAGATTGCAGAAGGGGTACAATACAGTACAGCTCAATACACACAATTGTTAAGGGGATGCAGACCAGATAAATACTTTCGTCTTGTTTACATCAGGGTCCCCCATTTTCAATTCATCATTGAAAATGGTCGCCTCCGCCGTTGGTGTGTGAATGTGAGTGAATGGGTGAATGTGAGGAACAAAAATTGGAAAGCGCTTTTGGATATTTATTTGATTTATCTAAGGACGCGTGGAAGCTGGAGAGGAAACGTTACTTCGTCTTCAGGAAATAATAGACCTTAATGAATCGGCCCTGGGGATTCTGGGCTTCTCCTTCTTTAGGCCGTGTTGACAGGTCACACATTCTTTCTAATCAAGGCTCCACCAAGTACAGCATAATGATTCCGAGAAATCAGGACAAATATTATTTATTTTTACCTTGTTTTGAAAGTGTGCACTCTCCCTTTTCCACACATGTGCTCTAGTACAGTGGTTCTCAACTGGTCTAGCCTCGGGATCCAACATTTTCCTTAGTCATTAAGTCGCGACCCAAATTTTTTAACCACTATGATTTATTTCAATTTTCTTTTTTGCAGTAATACACAATCTTTCATGCACTGTTAAAAACATGAAATAAACACAAAAGTGCAACTATGGCTAAAAACCCAATGAAATAAAATAATAATAATAATAATAAATAATATGCTTCTTAGCAGACTTCTTAGCTTAACATCACAGGGAACTAATGGGATAACTGGGGATGTTGTTTGCTCCTGACAAGAGTCTCAAAGTCTGATGGTCATGCTCAATGTCCAATCTGTTTCTCTGCTTTGTCTTCAGCTGGACCAGAGCTGAGAAGCCACTTTCACAAAGATAGGTAGTGCAAAAAAATTAAAAATATTTTTTTTTACACACATCCGTGACCCACTCAAAATGGCCCTGCGACCCACTTTTGGGTTGCGACCCACCAGTTGAGAACCACTGCTCTAGTAGACGCTGTGGTAGACGAGTTAATTTCCACCCCAAGCACTATTTTCCTATAGTTCTTTTTCTGATTGCTGTATTACTTGTGGTATTTGTGAAGATGAATGCTGGGTTACATGATCTTCTTGGATTTCTCCAGGACTGTTTGTGAACCCCCAAAGCTGATTGATGATTAGCTTCAGGATATAACCTCCCACTCCCTCACTTCAGATGTGAGGCAGAGGCGCTGATTTCTCCACGGCTTCAGCCTTCTTCAGAACTCAGCGTTCATCGGCAAGGAACGTGGATGGGAGGTCCAAGAACTTGACTTCCTTCCTTCCCCCCGAGATGAAACACTACTCTCTATCCCTGGTTAGAGGGATAGCCTGCAGTGCATACCGTGCATTAGATGCTCCTTACGTTACGATGTAGGCTCCTCAGACCGCTGAACTAGTCATTGGTGTGTTGACATAGGTCTGAGGTTTGGTTGGGATCTGGTTGACGGAAACAGGATACCCAGTACTTTGTACGCATACTGCAACATACATAATTTGGTGGCGTTTCTTCAAATGGAAGCCAAGATTTGGGTAATAAACTGCTTTTACATTCACAGTGTTAAACATGTTCCTGCAGCGAGGGCACACGCCGCCTCTGTAATCTGGCAGACGATTACATTCATATTCGATAGGTGATGATTTTATTTGATTTAGTTAATGGAGATTGATTTTCTGTCTCTTTCAGATAAACTGCTCGTGCTCACCGTTGCCACCAAGGAGACGGATGGATTCCTCCGCTTTATGCAGTCTGCAAACTACTTCAACTACACTGTCAAGGTAGGCTATTCTATGCTGCTACTCATCCCCTACTACAGTGAATGAGCAATTCCTCCATCCAAGCTTACTACATTATACAGAATCTAGCTCCAATATAGCACACAAAACTTGATGAACTAGACCTTTGTTCAAGGGAAACAATTATGCCATTTGGGTATATATCTATCTATTGCCTCCCTAGATCAAGTACTTTGGCTGTGAGCGGTAAGGTTAAAGTAAGGGTAAGTTTAGGATTAAGGCAATGTTAATGCGGGTAAGGTAAGGTTAGGGTTAAGGATAAGGTAAGGGTAATATTAAGGTAAGGTTCATGCTATTAAGGTATGGGTACGGTTATGGTTACGGTAAGGGTACGTTTAAGATTAAGGTACGTTTATGGATAAGGGTAAGATTAAGGTAAGGTTAGGATTAAGGTATGGTTAATGTTATGGTTAATGTTATGGTTAAGGTAAGGGTAATTTTAAGATGAATGTAAGGTTACGGTAAGGGTACGTTTAAGATTAAGGTTAAGGTTAGGGATAAGGTGAGGTATAGTTAAGGTAAGCAGTGACAAACTGGGCACTGAGCCTTCAGTGGGACAATTTTCTTGGGCCTCTACTGAATACCTAGAAGGCCTGAATGGTTCCTCAACAGGTCTATAAACAACATTTAGGTGAAAATGATGACGTGTCGGAACTATGCAGCTAGGCCAACAAGCGTTGACTGAATTCCTGATTGACTTTAACTTACTGTCAAATCGCATGTTGGTTTGTCGCAGGTGTTGGGGATGGGAGAGGAGTGGAAGGGCGGTGACGTGGGACGGTCCATCGGTGGAGGACAGAAGGTCAGACTACTGAAGGAGGCCATGGAGGGCCTGGCGGACCAGGAAGACCTAATCATCTTATCGGTGGACAGGTATGTTCAGGGTTCGCACAAGGTCCTTGAAAAGCTTAAAGTGGTAAAAAAAAAGAGAGAGAATAAGTCATGGCCTGGAATTCCTTGAAAAGAGCCCATTTTTTAACAAGGTGCTTAAAAAGTCCTTGAAATTCAAATCAAGCATTCACATTGAATGTTTTGTTCATCCATGATCAAGAAATCTTTTTTTTGTTCTGTTTTAATAAAATCTGGCAAGTCGCTGTCTCATGCGCTCCAACTGCTTTTCCTCATTTCTTCAGGTGTGATGCTCTAGCTTGCTCTAGCATGCAAGCAGGCCAAGAACATGCTTAAAAAAACAGCATTTAAAAGTGAATTGTATCCTTCGAGTGACAGCCTTGAAAATGAAAAACAGTGCTTGGAAAAGTACTTAAAAGTCCTTAAATTTCATTTAGCAATGTCTGTGGGAACCCTGGGTATGTTGGACTAATATCTACAGAGACATAACATGGGGTATGTTCACACACACTCTTGAATGGTTTGATCTGTAGATGGAAAATATGATTTTTGGAACTTTCTGAACTCATAAAACAGAATGTAGGTAAGTGTTTACAAACTACCAATGGAAACACTTTACAGCCATAAAGTACAGAAAATGCCATTAAAAACTATTTTTATTTTTGTTTTTGGCAGTGGGGCTGCCCATTTGTTCTAGACTGAAACAGACCTGATTGGAGATTTTTTATTTTTTTTTACTGTAGTTACAGTATATACCTTTATATGCTGGTATGATTTCTTCAGGTCAGCTTTTTGTTGGGCAAACATCAATAGGTTGTGTCTCAATTGTTTTACTTGTACAGTATTATGTATAAACCATTGCCACCAGATCTGTCCTCCACAACACTTTTTCATTTTATTGGCTGTACAATATCAAAGTCATATTTATACTGCAATATTATGACATAGTACAATACATTTAGTCATTTAGCTGACACTTTTATCCAAAGCGACGGGTCAGCAGCTGAGTAACAATGTTCATCAAACAGTGTTGAAACTTGGGTGCTGCAGTGTTGAGTGCAATATCCGTATCATGAAGACATTGTTCATTATACAATATTGGAGAGCTTATACGTCTTGGTGGATTCTGTCTGGCAAAATGAGGCCCATCTAGACACAATGACACAATTTTATTTCGTTTTTATGACATTTTTATTTGTCCTATTTATACATGTAAAAACACTTGAGACCGAGATCTTTTTTTCATGCAGGACCTGTTTACAAAAACATATAAAAACACACATTGGAGAAACAAGGACAGTTCAGACAATGAAGCAGTCGAAGGAAACAAGTACAAGCTACATCTAAAATATCAGAGTTTGAAACTTTAATATCTTCTGATTCAGATTCAGATTTGTGTTCTATTATTATATTTATTCTATTCTAACGGAATGAAAGGTTCTGACTTCAAGATTTTCTGTCGTTTTGTACGGGGTATACTATTTCAAACCAATTTCGCCCAGCTCAGTTTTTGCACATGGTGTTTCTAAAGCTGAGTAATACTGTGGCCTTGTGCCACACAGGTGTGGTGCGCTGTATTCAAAATAATCAAAATAGATAATAGGGACGTTTCATAAGCCTTATGATGGACTGCATTTATACAGATAAGGAACAAAAGTGGTCCCATAAAATACCATCTTTCAAATCCTAAACTAATCCTCATCTAATTTATGGCTTTAGTAGATGGTACTTTCCTGTCTTAAGTAGCTTTCCTGGAGAGTTGATAAATGAGTCCCAAGAGACGTCTGTTATTTGAAACTCTTCTCAGTCAAGGAGAAGGTAAAATTCATATATGTTGAAGTTTACCACCGCTTGGTCTATTGTTCCTCTGTTGCTAGTGGTACTGAAGAGTACCGGTCACTGTAAGAACACAAACGTCTATTATTTTCAAACCTTTATTTATACTTGTTGTGAGGCACTGAGATTGCCCTCATTTACAGTGATGACGAGTTACATACAGGAAAAAACATACATAATAACATACACTCATACATACATACATATATAGCAGCATTTCAAATCATGACAATGTGTCAAGAAGGAACAAGGACAAACTAAGAAGCGGGCGACAGTGGCTCAGGAGGTAGAACGGTCGCCTGGTAATCGGAAGGTTCCCAGTTCAATTCCCACTCCTCCCGGCAGCATGTCGAAGTGTCCTTGAGGAAGACACTTATACCCTATCTATCTATCTATCTATCTATCTATCTATCTATCTATCTATCTATCTATCTATCTATCTATCTATCTATCTATCTATCTATCTATCTATCTATCTATCTATCTATCTATCTATCTATCTATCTATCTATCCATCGATCTATATCTGTGTGTGTATACAGTATATCCATTCCATTCATCCATTCATACTTTTTTCATCTGCCTCCACCCAAACATTAGAGTTTTCTTTATATTATCTTGGCTAATGAATCATAATATATGCCCTCCCTTTACTGGGCACTTATTCAAGGTAAAATTATAGGCTGTGTGTGTATAATGAACACCTCCTTTTAGCTCAATAGATCTATGAATTCGAAATTGAGATAATTTTCATAATTACGGCACCTAATAAGTGTTTTGAGAGCCAGAGCACTCATGCTTGCTCTCAGTAAGAACTGTTTTTGTAGCGAAGAGCTGCCTTCCTCTCTCGTTTGTGCAAATACCTTATTAGGGAGCCTCTGCGAGGCATATAAAACTGCTACTTTCGCATGCAGGTAGCATGAATTATGAGTTTTCAAGGCCAATGGAAAGTTTCAGCGAGTTAATGTGAGCGGTTTAGAATAATGACAGCCCTCTGCAGGAGATGGAGATTACGACGTCTTAGCTATTACAGGTATCTCCCTGCAACCTTGTCACACCCTCGCCGCTGAATACCAAATTCCTATCATTTCCAAGAGGAAATCACTCCACTTAAGCCCACGCAATTGTTATCTTAAGAGAAATCCATACGGTTCCCAGCTGTCTCTGCGGCTTGGAGCGTTTGTTTTCTATGTTGTTGCATCACGCTTTCTCCCTCTGTCTTTAGAAAAGGGACCAGAATTCACAAAGTCATTAGTCATTACTGCATTAGTGTAATCATTACTACGGGCCTCGAAATGAGAGGAAAGCCCCAAAATGAGAGGAAAAGTCACATTTAGCGAAGGGAGAAACAAGCTTTTATCTTACGTTCAGAACGTTACGTGTCACTGTGCTCTTCCTACACGTCATTAAACCTGTCCATATTTGGGTTTTTACAGTCAACAGAATAAGGGTTTATATGGGATTCTGAGCTGCATTAATCTGATGGAAACTGGCAGCTCTTGGCTTGCATATTAATGGTATTTAGTGTTTTACTCTACGTCTTAGTGGAATAAAAGTGTCTGATGAGACACAGATGAGAGCAAACTAAAGAAAAAGAGCTGAAGGTGCATGAGCTGAGTTGCCTAACATCCAAGTGATGTCAATACATGTACAGAATACAGGTACAGAATACAGAATATATGTAAAGAATACAGAATACTGTACAGAATACAGAATACAGAATATAGGTAAAGAATACAGAATACAGGTACAGAATACAGAATATAGGTAAAGAATACAGAATACAGGTACAGAATACAAAATATAGGTAAAGAATACAGAATATAGGTAAAGAATACAGAATACAGGTACAGAATACAGGTACACAATACAAGTACAGCATACAGAATACATGTACAGAATACAGAATACAGGTAAAGAATACAGAATATATGTAAAGAATACAGAATACAGGTACAGAATACAGGTACACAATACAAGTACAGAATACAGAATACAGGTACAGAATACATGTACAGAATACAGAATATATGTAAAGAATACAGAATACAGGTACAGAATACAGAATACAGAATATATGTAAAGAATACAGAATACAGGTACAGAATACAGAAGTCAGAATATATGTAAAGAATATAGAATACAGGTACAGAATACAGAATATAGGTAAATAATACAGAATACAGGTACAGAATACAAAATATAGGTAAAGAATACAGAATATAGGTAAAGAATACAGAATACAGGTACAGAATACAGGTACACAATACAAGTACAGCATACAGAATACATGTACAGAATACAGAATACAGGTAAAGAATACAGAATATATGTAAAGAATACAGAATACAGGTACAGAATACAGGTACACAATACAAGTACAGAATACAGAATACAGGTACAGAATACATGTACAGAATACAGAATATATGTAAAGAATACAGAATACAGGTACAGAATACAGAATACAGAATATATGTAAAGAATACAGAATACAGGTACAGAATACAGAATACAGAATACAGAATATATGTAAAGAATACAGAATACAGGTACAGAATACAGAATATAGGTAAAGAATACAGAATACAGGTACAGAATACAAAATATAGGTAAAGAATACAGAATATAGGTAAAGAATACAGAATACAGGTACAGAATACAGGTACACAATACAAGTACAGCATACAAAATACATGTACAGAATACAGAATACAGGTAAAGAATACAGAATATATGTAAAGAATACAGAATACAGGTACAGAATACAGGTACACAATACAAGTACAGAATACAGAATACAGGTACAGAATACATGTACAGAATACAGAATATATGTAAAGAATACAGAATACAGGTACAGAATACAGAATACAGAATACAGAATATATGTAAAGAATACAGAATACAGGTACAGAATACAGAATATATGTAAAGAATACAGAATACAGGTACAGAATACAGAATATATGTAAAGAATACAGAATACAGGTACAGAATACAGAATACAAGTACAGAATACAGAATACATACATAATACAGGTACAGAATACAGAATACAGGTACAGAATACAGGTACAGAATACAGGTACAGAATACAGGTACAGAATACAGAATACAAGTACAGAATACAGGTACAGAATACAGGTACAGAATACAGAATACAGGTACAGAATACAGGTACAGAATATGTACAGAATACATGTACAGAATACAGGTACAGAATACAGAATACAGGTACAGAATATGTACAGAATACATGTACAGAATACAGGCACAGAATACAGAATACATACACAATACAGGTACAGAATACAGGTACAGAATACATGTACAGAATACATGTAAAGAATACAGAATACAGAATACATGTAGAGAATACAGAATACATGTACAGAATACAGGTACAGAATACAGAATACATGTACAGAATACAGGTACAGAATACAGAATACATGTACAGAATAAATGTACAGAATACAGAATACATGTACAGAATAAATGTACAGAATACAGAATAAATGTACAGAATACAGAATACATGTACAGAATACAGAATACATGTACAGAATACAGAATACATGTAGAGAATACAGAATACAGAATACAAATACAGAATACAGGTACAGAATACAGAATACATGTACAGAATACAGGTACAGAATACAAATGCTGCAGTACATTCTTTTCACTAGCAAGTTGGTCTTGAGATAGAAACTCCAGACATTTTTGATTTGGCCAATTTACTTTGGAGAATGTCGATTTCCAACACACTACCGCAGACATGACACTAACAAGCAAGTATGTTTACTTGTGTGTTATGATTCACTACCTTACTTACATCACGGTCCCTAAAACACTATCAAGAACACTATCACGACATGGACTGTACTTGTCTACAGATCTATGTAGCATGTAATGTGAAAGACGTATGGTAAATAATCTTTCCTCTGGGATTGCACACCCAGCGCAACATGCAAGTGTGATTGATGAGTTTTAAAGAAGTGAGAAAGAGAGAGAGGGACCTGTGCTCATGTGTTGACCAGCTGTGTATACGTTAATGCATATGTAGTTAACTCTTTCAGTGCCACGCCTGGTTTTCCGTTTTACCGCTGGAATGCCACCATCGGCGCCAATGTTAACGTTAATATCGCCTAATCTATGTTTTAAATTATGGCTATGTGTCTAATCTGCCCATCGCATTATCAAATACTATTTTCCAGTCAGTGCTGTGAAGACAGATTGTTTTTTTATCGCGTCGTTTCCATTTCAGAGCAGTTAGAAAAGCCCCCGTTTTGATATAAAAAACAGCTCATTCTGGAGCATTCTATGAAAATCGTCTTTTAGTGGAATATTCCACAACGTTGATATTCGTCAGCCTTTTTATGAATCGTTTTCAAATAAACGCTAGATGATCAATATTATACGTGCACGCAAGCACATTACGGCCGCGCACTGATAATCGCTCCGTTGATTTCCTCACAGAGTTTTACAGTGAAACCGAAAGAAGACATTTCACAAAACAGCTTATAACTTCATCAAACTTACTCCGATTATCCTACCACTGATAACATAGAGTCCTTACCTGACATCAGATTGTATCCAACTGGTATATTCCAATTCCTGATCACCATTCGAAAAAATCGATACGTGTATGGATCCAACGCGACACAGTAGATCTCCATGATCCGCGGGGCTCTGAGGCTCCAGAATGAACTGTGGTAACCCCGGCTGGATCAGTGAACTGGAAAATGTGGAGTACCGGATTTTTTTCCCCATTCATTTTCATTGAGTCCATTCCAAAATCACTTATGTCATCTGGGAGACGACAGGGGGCGCTTTTTTCCACAGTGATCACCGGCGCAGCTCGGGTAAGCTCGGGTGATGCAATAATTTTTCAGATCGCAAAAAAAAAAAAATTATAATAATTCCGAGAAATCTCGTGAGTGGCACGCAACCACCTATAAAAAAACACGAGAAATCTCGTGAGTGGCACTGAAAGAGTTAAAGGCCCATTCCGCCATACCATTCATAAGTCCAGTGACTTCGGGTTCTTGAGAAGTGCTATACAAATAAAATGAATTATTATTATTATTATAAACAAATGGTTATGTTAACAGAATTCGGCTATAGGGCGACAATAATGTGGTCAAGAGGCATGTTTTCTATCTTGAGCCTTAACTGGCGTGGTTTATTATTCACATGGCAGAGCAGTAACACTACAGGTCCAGACCGGCCCAGCTGCAGCCTTGTCCCGTTATTCTCCGGGCGTCGTCTCGATCCGTCTCGCGTCAACCGTCGCCGCCATCGTGTCCGCTGTCGTCATCCTGTCCACAGCCGTCTTCTTGTCCGTAGCCGCCATCTTGTCCGTAGCCGCCATTTTGTCCGTGGCCTCTGTCTCGTCCATGGCCGCCGTCTCGTCCATGGCCGTCATCTTGCCCATGCGCGTATCGTGCGCTCTGGTCGTGTTTCTTCATGCACGCTCTGTCTGTGTGCCCCGTGGATTTGCAGAAGCTACACCAGACAGTCTTTGTGCAGTTGCTTCTCCGATGGCCTTTCTCTCCGCATCGCCAACACGCCAGTTCTGTCGTGGTCCTGGTCCTCTCCTTGAACTGTCCCAGCGTCATGTCCGTTGAACCGTGTGTTACCAGGAGTGTGAACGGTTTGTACAGCTCCGGTAGTCCTCTCATCATCATCGCCATCATTAGCCCATCGCTTGGTGCTTCTCCGGCACTCCTCAATGGCGTCGTGATCTGCTCCGCTCTGTTGACGTATTCAGTCACAGTCTAGGTGGGCCCCTTCCTCAGGGCCGTTAGTGCTATGTAGAGGGCCACGACTCTGGGTCTTCCTCGCCCGATGTAATGCTCTCTCAACACCTCCAGGCTTTCTCGGCCTCGGTCTTTAGTGTCGCGGAATATCAGCCCCTGGCTGGTGTCGTCGAGCAGCGGCGCTAACTCACAGTACGCGTCTGCGTTACGCTGGTCGTCCAGGGCTTGCTCTTCCGCCGTCAGTTCTCCCGTGGGGGCTGCCAGGATTGTCTCCTTCAGCCCCGCACCGTGCATGCAGCATAGCATGCGCTCTTCCCAGAGCTCGTAGTCTTCTGCTTTTCCATTGAATGAGGGCCATTTGCCCCTTCCCTTGTTTTCCATCCTCTTCGTTGGTGTTAGGCTTAGCTTTAGCTCTTGTTGGCCTACCGTCTAGCCACGCGGTGCTCCCGGCGCTAACCTAGCCTATACTTTAGCTAAGCTTGCTACAGTACCCTTATTATTTCGCCCCGGCGTTATCTGGGCCCATAACCTGTTAACAGAATTCGGCTATAGGGCGACAATAATGTGGTCAAGAGGCATGGTTTCTATCTTGAGCCTTAACTGGCGTGGTTTATTATTCACATGGCAGAGCAGTAACACTACAGGTCTTCTCTCACTGAGAGACTGGGGGGAAGAGAAAGAAGTGGGAGGAGACACCTCTATTTATACTCGCCACCTGGTGGTGTTCCTGAGAGTCTCCGCCTAGAGCGCTCTCTAGTGGAAACAATTATATATGCAGTTAGATAGTTACTAGGGTAAACAGTTATATGCAGTTAGACAGTTACTAACAATCCTACACAGAACCTCTGCCTTCAACAGGTTAAAAAAGATAAAAGAGTCGTCATTCTCTAGTTCATGGGTGGCCAACCCGCGGCTCGCGAGCCACATGCGGCTTTTTGCCCATCAATGTGCGGCTCTTCCATCCATAAAAAAGAAATTGAAAAAGAAATTATAATATTTTTTTTTTTTTTTTTTTACTCATTCCATAAGGACGTAGAATAAACATTTAATATTTTTTTTAAATGGTCCATTTGCATGTTCTTGGTATCTTAATCTAGGGACATATATGGATCAGTGTCAGAAATTGTGTGTCTGTTACTAGGCTTGAGTAAATTGTAATGAACCAAAGGAGAATATCAATTCTATTTAAAAAAAAATATATTCTTTGACTGTGAATAACACCATGCTCAAATTTACCAGACCTGAAAAATCTAAGCAAATGAATAAAGGGAAGATGATTAAACAGGAGGTTTTGTAGATACAGTACTGAATTCTGCCATCTTTTTTATAATGTAAATTTCTCCACAATTTTTCATCGTATTGCAACACCGTTTTTTGCAAGACGTTCACAGAGAGGTAAAGAAACTAACTGCGTTCTGTTTTATGGCAATAACGTTCAGGTTTGTGGGAGATAATCCCAAAAAATAAGAGAAATAAAAAAGTAAATCCAGAAGTCAGATGATTGACAGGGGCTGGTGTGAGCTGGGTAGGGTAGTTTTTCTAAATTCGAAAGCCCTGAGTCTCTTCCTTCAAAAGACTACACTCACTTTTGGCTGTGACACTTCCTCCTGTCAATATGCGCCGGTTTCCGACTCAATGCCCTGAGATTTCTATAATCTTATATTTCACTAATAACAGTTAAAATAATTGGTAAACAAACGTAATGCTGAAAATATACACTTTTACTGTATATCTCGGGCTTAAGAGGTTAACCCTGTGAGGCCCAAATTAAAAAGACATTAGCAACTTCAGAGGCCAGAGGGTGGGACATATAAACACATTTACTATCAAATAGCATTGTGAGGCTGAACAACAGGACCAATTGACTATACATGTGCTTAACATTTTTTAAATAAACATTCTTTTTTTTAAATGGCTAAAAGTTATTTTGTAATTTTGCAACCGTGGGTCTCACAGGGTACTTTTAACCCTGTGAGGCCCAAATAAAAAAGACATTAGCAACTTCAGAGGCCAGAGGGTGAGACCTATAAACACATGAAGGGTGCCGTGAAGGTTGAGAAACGCTGGTATATGGTGTGGCTCTTTGTGGTACCACAGTAATTTTTGTGGCTCTTAGTCTCTGACTGGTTGGCCACCCCTGCTCTAGTTGATAGGGCTACGAGCCGAGGACAAACACTAGATGACAGTTCATTAATTTTTGAATTATGTTTGCTGTATTTTGTCGCTGTGAAAGGATTGTTTACACCAGCAGCATCTGAAATGGGTTAAGAAAGTCCCCGAAAAGCTCATTTTGAAAATCAAACTCAAATGTTTACAATGCTCCACCTTTACACCATATGGTGAGAAATAATTCTGGATTGGAGCTTTTTAAGCAAGCTGCCACGCAGAGACTTCACACGTCTCTCTGATCATGTAGAAGTGATACACAGGGATATTCATTGGTAATGAATGAAGGAAAACTATATTGCATGCTTTTATTCTGGCCAGGGTTTATTTGAGAGCCCTTGCTGTTGCTCTTACGGTGCATCAACAGGGTGTGTGTGTGTCTGTGTCTGTGTGTCTGTGTGTGTGGGGGTCTGTGTGTGTGTGTCGCCTTTTGTCATGCATCCCAGGCAAGCCTGAATTCTTTGGAAATGCCTTTCAGTGCAATCAAAGAATGTTTAGCCACAACAAGCAAACTGGTATGAATAATGTCTGCTCTTTACATAAAGATGTTGCTACTCTGGGCAAGCAACAGCTTAAGGTGCATCTGTCAGATGCCACAGTAGATATGTTAGTTTCTGGAAAGAGAGGGGCGGCCATAGAAGGTAAAAAGAACTAGGGCTGTTGTTGATGATCTGTTATTATCTTCTCTCCACTCTGTCAGCTATGATCTTATCTTCGCCGGGGGACCAGAGGAGATTCTCAGGAAGTTCCAGCAAGCCAATCACAAAGTACTCTTCGCTGCTGAGGGACTGATCTGGCCGGATAAGAGACTGGCTGAGAAGTATCCCTCGGTCCGCAGCGGGAAGCGTTTCCTCAACTCAGGAGGTGGGTTCCCAATGATTGAGTACCTTGGTACGAAGAACTACTGTACATAAGTCCGCTTTTAGGTATTCAGAGGAACAATGTTTTCAAACTTTATTATCTAGAGATGGTAAGTTAGAGTGTTGTGTTTTATTATCTATATCTAAAGATGGTATGTTAGAGTGTTGTCTTCATTCAGAGTTAAACAAACACTGCGCTATGGTCAAGTGTATTTTGGTGAAGGTAGGGCAGTGATTGGCAGAGAATGACCTTTCAAACCTAGCTCCGACAGGAAAGGGAGTTTAGACATAGGTCTGTAATTAGTAGGCAAGGTGGGGTCTAAGTTGGGGGGGGGGGGGGGGGGGGGTCAGGAGGGGCTGGACCACAGCATGCTTGAAGGAGCTTGGAACAGTACCAGTGGCCACTGGCCAGAGAGCTGTTTATTATAGAGAGGATGCTGGGACCGGCTATGTCAAAGACATCCTTCAGGAGAGCAGTTGGGACAATATCCATGAGGGCGCAAGTTGCAGGTTTCATGGTACTGTAGAAACAATCTTTAACAGGGAGGGTAACGTGGTGGGTTGGAAACAATTCAATACAGATGAACAGACCAGTGAGACTCATCACACATGTGTGTGTGGGGGTGGATGGTCATTTTTAATGTTCTCAACTTTGCTAATAATTCTTTTTTTTAACTCTTCACATTGGACTGATTCAGAGCATGTGAAAACACTACAGCCACGACTGGCACCATTCCACTGACCCAGAGCACTAGAGAACACTACAGTCACGACTGGCACCATTCCACTGACCCAGAGCACTAGAGAACACTACAGTCACGACTGGCACCATTCCACTGACCCAGAGCACTAGAGAACACTACAGTCACGACTGGCACCATTCCACTGACCCAGAGCACTAGAGAACACTACAGTCACGACTGGCACCATTCCACTGACCCAGAGCACTAGAGAACACTACAGTCACGACTGGCACCATTCCACTGACCCAGAGCACTAGAGAACACTACAGTCACGACTGGCACCATTCCACTGACCCAGAGCACTAGAGAACACTACAGTCACGACTGGCACCATTCCACTGACCCAGAGCACTAGAGAACACTACAGTCACGACTGGCACCATTCCACTGACCCAGAGCACTAGAGAACACTACAGTCACGACTGGCACCATTCCACTGACCCAGAGCACTAGAGAACACTACAGTCACGACTGGCACCATTCCACTGACCCAGAGCACTAGAGAACACTACAGTCACGACTGGCACCATTCCACTGACCCAGAGCACTAGAGAACACTACAGTCACGACTGGCACCATTCCACTGACCCAGAGCACTAGAGAACACTACAGTCACGACTGGCACCATTCCACTGACCCAGAGCACTAGAGAACACTACAGTCACGACTGGCACCATTCCACTGACCCAGAGCACTAGAGAACACTACAGTCACGACTGGCACCATTCCACTGACCCAGAGCACTAGAGAACACTACAGGCCACGACTGGCACCATTCCACTGACGTCTGTTGCAAATAATCCTGCAAACCTATCATGGTCGCTATTGCCCTGCTGGCCACACTGTCATCCAGGAAATGCTAACTGCTAACGTTAAACTCGTATTATAGGTTGATACATCCAGTGAGCTATTCTAACAAGATTGTGTAAGCTAAAAAGTGTTTTGGGTGAAACTGATCTTTATGTGGAAAAAGACGAGGGGAAGATGTGAGGGGGTGTTCATAGATCCTGGCATTTTCAATGAGGGCAAAGGTGTAAAGATGTTGCTAAGACATTTTCAGTCGTTTATTGAACATTTAAGATGGAAAAACCATACCAATTTTCTTTGAATTGAATATACAACATTTGATCAATGTTACTTAATGCAGTTTCAGGAGAAGGGATTTATGACCAAACACCATCAATTCACCATTTTCCTATTCGTGAGCCAAGAGCTAATTACTTCTCTCCCACATCCTTACGAGTGCCTCAACCACTACCCGATGTCAAATTACCGAATTCTCACGTGGGCCCATTACCTCTGATTACTCGCAGGTATTCACCTCTGATTACTCCCAGGTGTTCCCCATCAGCTAAGACAGTATATAAACCACACTGACTGTTTACTCCTCCACCAGTTCCAGGCTTCAGCTTTGCACATCCCACCTCCACCCCTTCTGCCAGGCCCCATTCAGGCCCCAACGACAGCCCTCCTATCTCCGGGCCCCAATAGCCCCTTCCATTCAGCAGGTTGCCCAGCCAACGGCTTATTGAAATCAAGTCGCTGCTTCTCTCCTGCCATGCAGGCCAGGGACAGGGCACCTATAGCATGCCCCGAGTCTTACCTGGGAAGGGCCATGTCCGCTAGTGCTCCCCTTCCTCAAATCCATCTGGGAGGGCCATCAGGCGCTCCCCTCCGTCTGCCATGCAGGCCTGGACAAGGCAGGGGCTGACAAAGGGACTGACAAAGCTGGAGGTACTGCTGCCAGGAATTGAATCCGGGTCTCTGCGGTGGTAGGCAAATGCTTAGACAGGAGCTGTGATTTCTTTTTTTAAATAGAGTACAAATACCAAGGGATTTTTATTATTTCTTGTTTGTTTTCTCTGTAAACTCTCCACCCCTGGACAGCCAGCTTGGTATTTCCTGCCCTGGTCGACAGTGGACAGTAGAGGCCCATTCAAATGAAGATTATCTGAATAACATGTTAATTTCCAATCCTCTATACACTGCAGTTTAATTTTTGTGCCCGACCGCCCTTCTGGCAAAGTTCCACCTACATAGGTTCTGACGGTGGAAACGTGTGGGTGGTTATGGGTGTGGTTGATGTAGTTAATGTGCAAATTACATAATCTATAGAAAATACTATTGTTTTGAGACATGTAATTTTAGCTCATAATGTGCTCATATGTGCAATGACCTTAACAAGGGTTCAACATGTCACAGCACGGTCTCATGCATGAATCGAAATGGCCTGGTCAGGACTGCCCTGCCAGTTCTTTTAAACGCTTGAATTGCTGCTTTGCCTGTGGTCCACCCTGGCTCGGCCTCCCGTATTGGAGTCTAGCTGTCTCAGTTTCATCAGAGCCTGCTTTTACCATTCATTGCCATTGACATGACGTGACATGTGTTGTATTTGTCTTGGTCCCCTGTGATCCGCAGATTGCATGAAATTGCAGGCTGTGTTTGTGTCCCGACTCCCGCAGGGCCACCGCCATGTGGCCAATGCGGGGACCGTTGTATTTCGTTTGGATGTGCACCAGTGTGTCAAAGAGCGCTGTTGGCCCGAGTTCCTTGAGGTAATGGAATCAAGAGGAGGTGCACGCACTCACACATGTACAGCGCGCATTCGTCACATGCGTGTGCGTTTGTGTGTGCACGAGTGCTGCATATGTGGTACCCGTTTACCTCTGTGGACTAATAAATGGGTTATTTAAACGATGAACCAAACTGAAAAGAAGGGTTCCAAGGTGGTCGCCATGGGGGTAACCCACTGGGAAGAGAACAGATTTCTAAAAAGGCACTCGCTAGTTCTGACAAAAGGTACAAACAGAGATTAAGGAGTCGAACGAAAATCTTTTCTTAGCGCCCCCAAAATTTGTCAATTTAGTTTTAGTTTTTGAGGACTGCATACTTTTTTTGCAAACCAAAACAACATACTTTATCCTTATAGCACATGCATGAGCCTGGTCTCTTTTGAAAGATGACATTCTGAAGTTTCCGATTCAAGAAAGAAAATTCACCTGTACTGCTAACGAAATAGAGTAACATAGGTCTGAACTTGAGTTGTAGAAAAACGTATTACTCAAGTTTTTCTGTAGTAGTTAGTATTCCAGAGGTAGTATTTCCCCAGGCTTACAAATCCATACGGACCCATAGCCTAAAGCCTTATGTAGTACATGTCCAAATTTCATAAAGATCCATTCAGAAATGAGTGATTAGGAGTGATTTTGGTAAACTGTGTACAATGAAAAACTCAGTTTTCTCATAGACTTCAATTCATTCTGCTGTTTTTCTCTTCCTATTTTTGCTCGTTAGTTTTTCACCTAGATCCTAGATCATACATCCCCAGATGGGGTATCATTGGAAAGCCACACTCATTGGCTACAACCCTGCACAATCATTTTTGCGAGATTGCCAAATGATTGACAGAACTAGAGCCCCAAGAGTCGGGAGTGGTATTTTGCGCAATACCGCGTACTTTGCACAAGCCTCAAATACCGGCATGTAACTCTGAACCGCTGAACGGATTTAGTCGGCTTTTGTCGCTATCGACAGGCAACAAATAAGCCTTCAATTCGATATATATATATTGTATTACAAAATATGCACACCCGAGCCACTAGTGGTCGCCAAAGTGCCGGTGGGCAAATCGTCCTAAAAAGGGCCCACATGTGGGCCCTTGCAGGTAACTCAGACGGTTCTGAGTGTAGACAGAGCTCATATGTGAGGTTTGCGTGTTCGTCTCACCGGCTTCAACTCCACCCACTGGAGCTTCCAAGCTAGCAAGGCTTAAATTACCTCAGCTGGCCGGCATGGGTGAAGATTAGAGGCGGGACCAACAGAGCAACAGCACAAATTAGAGGCGGGACCAACAGAGCAACAGCATACATTAGAGGCGGGACCAACAGAGCAACAGCATACATTAGAGGCGGGACCAACAGAGCAACAGCATACATTAGAGGCGGGACCAACAGAGCAACAGCATACATTAGAGGCAGGAGCAACAGCATACATTAGAGGCGGGACCAACAGAGCAACAGCATACATTAGAGGCGGGACCAACAGAGCAACATCATACATTAGAGGCGGGACCAGCAGAGCAACAGCATACATTAGAGGCGGGACCAACAGAGCAACAGCATACATTAGAGGCGGGACCAACAGAGCAACAGCATACATTAGAGGCGGGACCAACAGAGCAACATCATACATTCGAGGCGGGACCAACAGAGCAACATCATACATTAGAGGCGGGACCAACAGAGCAACAGCATACATTAGAGGCGGGGCCAACAGAGCAACATCATACATTAGAGGCGGGACCAACAGAGCAACAGCATACATTAGAGGCGGGACCAACAGAGCAACAGCATACATTAGAGGCGGGACCAACAGAGCAACAGCATACATTAGAGGCGGGACCAACAGAGCAACAGCATACATTAGAGGCGGGACCAACAGAGCAACAGCATACATTAGAGGCGGGACCAACAGAGCATCAGCATACATTAGAGGCGGGACCAACAGAGCAACAGCATACATTAGAGGCGGGGCCAACAGAGCAACAGCATACATTAGAGGCGGGACCAACAGAGCAACAGCATACATTAGAGGTGGGACCAACAGAGCAACATCATACATTAGAGGCGGGACCAACAGAGCAACATCATACATTAGAGGCGGGACCAACAGAGCAACAGCATACATTAGAGGCGGGGCCAACAGAGCAACAGCATACATTAGAGGCGGGACCAACAGAGCAACAACATACATTAGAGGCGGGGCCAACAGAGCAACATCATACATTAGAGGCGGGGCCAACAGAGCAACATCATACATTAGAGGCGGGACCAACAGAGCAACAGCATACATTAGAGGCGGGACCAACAGAGCAACAGCACAAATTAGAGGCGGGACCAACAGAGCAACAACACAAATTAGAGGCGGGACCAACAGAGCAACAACATACATTAGAGGCGGGACCAACAGAGCAACAACATACATTAGAGGCGGGACCAACAGAGCAACAGCATACATTAGAGGCGGGACCAACAGAGCAACAGCATACATTAGAGGCGGGACCAACAGAGCATCAGCATACATTAGAGGCGGGGCCAACAGAGCAACATCATACATTAGAGGCGGGGCCAACAGAGCAACAACATACATTAGAGGCGGGACCAACAGAGCAACATCATACATTAGAGGCGGGACCAACAGAGCAACAACATACATTAGAGGCGGGACCAACAGAGCAACAACATACATTAGAGGCGGGACCAACAGAGCAACAGCACAAATTAGAGGCGGGACCAACAGAGCAACAGCACAAATTAGAGGCGGGACCAACAGAGCAACAACATACATTAGAGGCGGGACCAACAGAGCAACAACATACATTAGAGGCGGGACCAACAGAGCAACAGCATACATTAGAGGCGGGACCAACAGAGCAACAGCATACATTAGAGGCGGGACCAGCAGAGCAACATCATACATTAGAGGCGGGGCCAACAGAGCAACATCATAATAATGGATTGGATTTATATAGCGCTCTTCATGACACCCCAGTGACCCCAGAGCGCTTACAGAGTCCATTATTCGTTCATACACAGTCATACCGGTGGTGGTAAGCTACAATTGCAGCCAGAGCTGCCCTGAGGCAGACTCACGGAAGCGTGGCGAATAATCATCGCCTACGGCCCCTCCGACCACCACCAACATTCATTCACATGCATACACATTCATACGAGGCAAGTAGGTTAAGGCCATGGTTAGACTAGTGTATTCCTGGTGTTTTTTTATACGTTTTTGACGACGTTTGATGTCCCTATTACACAGAAATGCGTTTTTTGGCGTTTTTTTGTGGATACGGCTGAAACGCAAAATTGTGTTTGCGTTTGGAGATACGCAAAAAAAACGAATCGACAACAGCGTGTAGTCAGCACGCTAGCCGTTTTTGCGAAAACGCCCATGCGCAGTAGATACCATCGCGTGCCCTTCCGGTGACAACAGTGTGTGTGTTTGGGACATAGCTGCTCCGTGTCCCAAATAGCTTCAGCTACCATGTGTTGTCAAGTTATTGTTATAAGGACCCCAGTCCAAGCTACAACAGTCTGCATTCCCTTAACAATTGTTTGTATTGAGCCGTATTGTATTGTACCCATATGCAATATGTTAAATAAAGTTTACATCCATTCATTCTGCTAGCATTACCGATTGCATGAGCAGCTGGCTAACGTGAGCTATCAGGATTCAGACCCTGTTAGCTCAGAGCTCCTCTTTCAACTTAACAAGCATTAAACAAAATGGCCCAGTCATCTATTCACCTTTGTTTAATACACACAGCGTTGTCTCTAATGTTATCTAACTACTGATAGCTCGCGATATCATCAGTTTTGGTGCTGGCTAAGTAGCGTGAGCTAACGTTAGCTTCTAGCCACAATGCTATATTGTTATAATGGCATACTCCATTGACGTTAGCATGCAGCTAACAATGCTACCGATCGTTTTTTAGACTAAACTATCCGCTCTTGGTGGTCACTTGTGTTGATGTTAGTTTTGTTTCATCAACAAATGACAGGCAGAACACACAGTGAATGTATCCGTTTTGTTTATTGCACTTTTATTAGGCTTTGCTGAAAAATAATTGCTGCATTGAGTAAATAGGCAAGATGGTGGCGCGGCATAGGCGCCTGCCTTGACATTTTCTTTGCTGGAGCTTCCAGGAAGTGTATTGGCACATTCGTTCTGATTGGTTGAAATTGCCTTCATGTTTGCCACCTACTGCCACCTACTGCTTTGGCAGTGTACTACATCAGTGTGCTCGGGTGACAAAACGAAAAAAAAACGAAAGTGTGACTCGAGGCGCACGACGTATATGAAAACAATACGAAGATGATACGAAAGGTGTAACCGCTGCCTAAGTGTCTTGCCCAAGGACACAACGGCAGTGGGATGGACATGGGCTTGAGCGGGATTCTAACCACCAACCCTTCGATCATTGGACGACCCGCTCTACCCCTGAGCCACGCCGCCCCACGTCATACATTAGAGGCGGGACCAACAAAGCAACAGCATACATTAGAGGCGGGACTAACAGAGCAACAGCATACATTAGAGGCGGGACCAGCAGAGCAACATCATACATTAGAGGCGGGGCCAACAGAGCAACATCATACATTAGAGGCGGGACCAACAAAGCAACAGCATACATTAGAGGCGGGACCAACAGAGCAACAGCATGCCTTAAAACGAAGGGCTGGTTGTGTTTCCTAACAGCCACATGTATCAATAAGTAAAAACAAGACCGTCTCCAGGTGAACGTTGTGTCTTCCCCATCTATCATGGTTCATCATGTAATGTTAATCCCCCCCCGGTTTCCCTGTTTTATTATGATAAAAAAAAATGCATGAGGAATCTTCAGCCGAAAAGAAAAAGCAAGGCAATTAGTTACTTTTACCGTGACATTTTGAACTAAGAGATTGATGAAAATTCAATCCCTGTGATTTCTCTCAAGCGGTTTAAGGTCTGTTGTGCGGTAGTTGTCAAACTCAGTGATTGATGGGGTGTGCCGCGACGTCGCGATGCCTATTTGCTTCCCGTGTTCTCGCAGCGTCGCAGCCGATGTGGAAGTCTGGCTTCCCTGCCGCAACCTTCACGTCACCCTGCTGCAGCCTCTACCGCCAAGCAGAGCCTCAAGTAGAGCAGAGATGCCAAGGAGAAAGTATTTGATAAAAAAAAAGAAAAGAAAAGTGTGGCACTTCATCGGAATGCCAGCCAGTTGTAGTATTTTGGGAGAACTTGTGATTTTCCCAAGGCGTCATGTGATTATAAAAGGACCTAGATAGTATTTAAAAGGAAATGATTAATGATACTTATATAAAAATACATTCAGCATTTTTTTTTTGTCATACCATTCGGACTACGTCATGGTATCGGACTATGCCCTTCAGCTCGTGTTTACAGTGTGTTGAGGCTTGCATAATGACGGGACCCAGAAACTGCACAGACCGACAACACAGACCAACCCTGCAATCTTCTGCTGTGGTCTCTGTGCTTGAGGGGAAAATTAGGAGTTAGGGGAAAAGTGCAGCAGAAATTTATGAGAATATACAGTTGAGAATATACAATGTACAATGGGATGCTAGCGTACGTTATATAATCCCTGCTCCTGGTATTAGGTTCCCGTCCGTTTTTTTTGGGATTACAGCTCTCCTCTGGTAGCCATTGTTCATACTCTCTCGTCTGTGGTCTGGGGGGGGGGGGTAAAATAAAATAAGTGACTTGTTTACTTGAGATCACTGCCAGAACTTGCGCCTTGTGGAAGTTCCTTTGGTTTGTTTTTGTTGCTACCGTGAGACTTGGAGATGTAATTGACACAGAGGGTACTGTGTGTCCTTTGCGGAATCGCCCCTCTCTCTCTCTCTCTCTCTCTCTCTTCGACACTGTCAATCACTCCATTCTAATGGACAAGCTAAAAGCAATTGGTTTTGATAGCCTATCAGTGAGCTGGATGCAATCCTACCTGGAGGGGAGAGAACAGATGGTAGAGGTAAACGGTACTCTATCCCCCCCCCTCACAGTGAGCTGTGGTGTTCCACAAGGAAGCATACTAGGACCGCTACTCTTCCTAATTTATGCAAATGACATGTCGTCAGCCTGTGACTGCAACTTGTTCCTGTTTGCGGACGACTCAGCCCTGCTGGTCTCTGACAAGAACAAATTGCAGGTTGAAAAAACCCTCAGCACGGAACTAGGCAAAATCTGCATATGGCTCGCTGATAACAAACTATCATTACACATGGGCAAAACAGAGTCCATTCTCTTCGGTTCAAATAACACACTCAGCAAGACCGACGGCTTCTCAGTTACAGTGGGTGACAATATTGTCACAAGGAAAGACGAAATTACCTACCTGGGTTCCATCCTAGAGGCAAATCTTTCCTGTGACAAAATGGCATCCAATGTAATAAAAAAAGTCAACCAACGAACTAGATTCTTGTACCGGATCTCCTCTCTGGTAAACAAGAATACCCTGAGGACTCTGGCAGGAGCACTCATTCAAGGGTACTATGACTATGCGTGCACCTCATGGTACCAAAGCACCTCAAAGGCGCTTAAAACAAAATTACAAACATCACAAAACAAACTGGTCAGACTACTACTTGACCTGAACCCCAGAACCCACCTCACCCCTGCCCACTTTGCCAACCTAGGATGGCTTAGAGTAGACGACAGAGTACAGCAACTTGCAATGGGCCTGGTCTACAAGATACACTATACGACCGGGGTGCCCATGTACATGTCAAAATACTTCCCAAAGGTCAGTGAATACCACAACCACTACACCAGAGGAAGCTCAACAAATCATGTTAAACCCAGATTCGGCTCAAACAAGGGACTAAACACGTTTCGCAATTATGCCACAACAATGTGGAACGCCCTACCCAAAGCTGTAAAGGAATGTGAATCCCTGCCCACATTCAAAACCGCCCTTAAAGAGCACCTACGGGAGGCTGCAATTCGAAACTGGCCACCGTAAATGCCCAAAACCCCCACCACCTCCTAATAGACAGTCTCCTCCCCACCGCATGTATATATTCCCTCCCCGCCGTATGTATATTCCCCTCCCACCCACCCACCCCCTCCTAATGTACAGTCCCCTCCCCATCATATGTATATACTCTGTCAGGATCTAGGGGTAACAGTACTGTATATTTGAATACCGCCTATGTCACAAATGTATCAGTACTAAATACCTATATGTCCCTATGCCATAAATGTCATGTATGTTATGTATGTCATAAATGTCTATATGAATTGAAAATGGGGGACCCTGATGGAAACAAGACAAACGTCTTTCTCAGGTCTGCATCCCCTTAACAATTGTATGTATTGAGCCGTACTGTATTGTACCCATTCTGCAATCTGTTAAATAAAGTTTTCATTCATTCATTCATTCATTCATTCATTCATTCATTCATTCATTCATTCACTCTCTCTCTCTCTCTCTCTCTCTCTCTCTCTCTCTCTCTCTCTCTCTCTCTCTCTCTCTCTGCCTATACTTACTTTTATAGTGTTAACCCTGTGTTTTCTTACTTAACAGGCATAATTGGCTACGCCCCGTACGTAAACAGAATTTTGGCGCAATGGAACCTCCACGACAACGACGACGATCAGCTCTTCTACACCAAAATATACCTGGATCCTTCGCAGCGGGTGAGCATGCGATACACAAGACAGGCGACTGTTCTAGTTTAGAGTGGAATCTGAGCTGAACCGATGAGCTCACCACACATGCACTCATAAAACAGCTGGAAACACGCTGCCGTATAAAGCAAACATGCAGGAGGTGTCCGGAATAGATGAGCTGACCTTTTCATGTGTCTATTTTGGTGTTTTTCAGGGCTCTCTGAATATGACTTTGGACCACAAGTGCCAGATTTTCCAGAACCTTAATGGAGCCATTGGTGAGTAACCGTAGGAACTTAATCTTATTGAGGTCTCCGGTTTCCATCCTCAGTTCATCTTGGTACCCCATCAAACTCAACCAATCTTTGAACTCAGTTATATAAACCATCTGAGCAACCAGTCCCCCCCCCCCCCCGACATTAGTCAGCGAGGAAAAAGAAAAAACATGTGGGTGTTAAATTTGGAGATGCACCAAGTCAAACAAAGGTTGAATTTCTTTGCCAGCCTTCTGTCAGAAAGATTACATTTACAAGAACCTGCAGGATTGGTATTGTATCCTGTATAAACGTATAGAAAAAAGCAGTGGTCTCGAGAGTGTGATGAGTGGATTTGCAGACCCCGTCTTGTGTTCATTTCTTGGCAGATGATGTCCTTCTGAAGTTTGCAACAGACAGAGTACGAGTGAGAAACACACAGTATGACGCCCTGCCGGTGGTCATCCATGGCAACGGAAACACCAAAGTGAGTACGAAACCATGCCCCTGAGCACATTTCATTCGTGTCATCAGCTACGACTTTGCATTAGCCTTCTTCTTGTAGATTGCGAGAGCCTCGAGTTGTTTCAACACGTGTAGCTGCTTTCGTGTTTTGCTCTGTCGAGGGGCGCATTCCACATGAGTGCTTCTTGGCCTCTTGTATTTTCATCCAGTGAGCGTTCATCATCAAACTTAGCATTGCAGTGTATGAATTGTCTCAGAGCTATGCGATATTCATGCCGTTCCTTTCCGTGGTAATCCCCAGGATTTCTCTGGAAGCCAGCTGGTTATTTAGGGGAGAGAGGTCTGGCTAATACTGGCCCATGGTTCTTTTCTCTATCTGTCTCCTCCAATTTCTCACCCTACCCCTCTTTGTCATAGAGCAGAGTGAGGGGGTTCAGCAAAGCCCAGAGCAGGATGTCTGTGAGATACAGTAATCATTCTTCCGACAGTCTCTCGTCTGGCCCACTTTCCTCCCAACCCCCTTCACATTCATACACTTCACATTCCCGCTACACAACCGGGGCAGCCGTCTGGTAATGAACCCGCCGCTCTGTTGAGTCATTCTACCCAGAAACACTTAACATCTGGAGCACTAGCTCCCCTGACAGAGGAGCGCAACGTCTTGATATTCAGCTAGCCGCCTCTATGGTCTCATCCGTTGAAAGGGACTAGCCAGAGCTTGTTAAAGACGTGCGGGCAAACGTCCAGGCCTCCCTGGCCTCCGATCATCCGGGATCTGCCTTTTTTATTAGCCCCGTAAAAGCGGAGTTTTCACACAATCCAGTAAATGTAGAAGTAGCAGTGGAGAAGGCTTGGTAAGTTATGACTGTGGAAGTCAGTCTGGCACTGAGACATTTTATGGCCAGATAGGGAAGATAATTGGAAGACAAGGCTGTTCTGATTTAGTATTCACAGCTCTGAACATGGGTTTTCGAACACCGCTTTCAAATACTTGCAATGTCATTACGTCACCATATTTGGTCGCCCTTTAAATCAAAGCAAGCGCAGTCACTTTACGTCATGACCGTCCATCCCTTAATTTTGAATGCTTCCAGACAAATAAACCCGTAAACAAGAGTAGACTAGACCAACGTTAGTTATAGGCCCAATGAAATCAATATAGATGTTTATGTTCTTTTATCATATTATGTCTTTCTCTGATTGTCACTTATACGCCAGTATCTGTCCCAACAATGACAAAAAAGTTACTAATACTAATTGTATTTTAGAGTGTGTGTGTGTGTGTGTGTGTGTGTGTGTGTGTGTGTGTGTGTGTGTGTGTGTGTGTGTGTGTGTGTGTGTGTGTGTGTGTGTGTGTGTGTGTGTGTGTGTGTGTGTGTGTGTGTGTGTGTGTGTGTGTGTGTGTGTGTGTGTGTGTGTGTGTGTGTGTGTGGTTCATGCAGGCCTGTTTCTAATTCAACACATGGTGTGTGTGTGTGTGTACGTCATTTATGTGGAAAAATCAGGACAATTTCAAGACTCCACACTCTGAGGACACGCTACTAAATGAGAGAATGTATCTTCTGCATAGAATCAACAGCTGACAAAAATATGGTTTGATCGCCATAGAGGAGTAAAGCTGAGCTATAAGTGTGAACTGTTGCACATCTCATTGCCTACACTGTGTCTGAGTGGCTTGGTGGTTAGAGAAAGACCCTTGTAACCAGAGGGTCACAGGTTCGATCTTATGCAACAGCCAGCGACCCCGTTCCTCCTGTCAACCTGTCCTTGAGCAAGTGGCTAACATCAACTCAAGAGACACCAACAAACTGAACACGCTGGTGTTGAACTGGTCAAACTAGAGGTGGTGGCAGTGAGGAGGATGAGGAAAAAGCTGGACGCTATACTGGAAGGCCCCTCCCACCCACCCCCCTTTGAGGAGCTAGCCAAGATGAGGAGCACGTTCCACCCATAGACTCCCCCCCTCCCCCTCCACACCACAAATTGCCCCGGCCAGTGCTTCGTGCCAGTATAACCATCAAACTGTTGGGACTGTCTGACTCTAGACACTGTACAGACTCTGGCGCAGTGTGCTTCTACTATGTATACCATGTATACTATTATAGAATAGAATAGAATAGAATAGAAATACTTTTATTATCCCGTGGGAAATTAGACACTGCAAATCGCTCAACATTTAAACATTTAGACAGGACAGGTCACAAATTAGAATAATAACACAAATCAATAGAGTATACATTGTCTACAGTGTATTACCATTCCATTACTACTATTATTATGTTCTATTATATTATTATTATTATTATTATTATTATTATTATTATTATTATTATTATTATTATTATTATTATTATTATTATTATTATTATTATTATTATTATTATTATTATTATTATTATTATTATTATTATTATTATTATTATTATTATTATTATTATTATTATTATTATTATTATTATTGTTATTACTATTATTATATTTGTTCTGCCTGTACACCCCACCCCCTCCCCCTGCTTCTATGACACCTGAATTTCCCCATGGGGATCAATAAAGGAACACTTAGGGTGGCCGGGTAGCACAGCGGACTAAGCGTCTGTCTACCACCGCAGAGACAGTGGGATCGAATCCGGCTGCCGCGTTACCTCCGGCTTGGTCGGTCGTCCATACTGACATAATTGGCAGTGTCAGCGGGTGGAAAGCCGGTGGGGTGGGTCCTGGTCGTTGTAAACAGCGACTCCTACAGGTCGGTCAGGGCACCTGCACAGCGAGGGAGGGAACTGGGGGAGGTAGTGTGAGCCTCCCACGCGTTACACTTCCCCAGTGAGAGTCCTCGCTGTCAGGTGAAAAGAGGCTGCTGGCTGTCTCCACATGTATCGGAGGAAGCATGTGATAGACTTCAGGGCTCCCTAGACCGGCAAGTGGGGGGCAAATGCGCGCAACGACCAGGAAAGGGAGGGGGGAATTGGCATAACGACTAAATTGGGATGGGAGAAAAATACAGAAAAATAGGAGGAGAAAAAGTAGGTCAAAAATTATAATAAATAAAAAATAAATAAAGGAACACTTGACTTGACTGAGGAAAAAGTCCATTTCCATGTATTTTTCCAACATAATTTTCCTAGGTCCTAAGTCAGTAACTATTTATCATTTTAATTTGACGCCAATATTGGATGTTTTCATATAGGTTGACGTGTTTATATCTGCAATAGATTGTTTAAAATGTGAGAATGCCCTGCTCTTTCATGTCGACAATGTGAGGTAGGCTAAATAGACATTCATCTCAAGGGTTTCTGAGGTAATGCGGTCAAAGCGAGTATAGCCAAGGCCCCTGCCGTCATCTTCTCCTGTTCTCCTCAATTTCCTTCGCAGTTGTTACTCAGTCATGTGTCAGCGGTAATGTCCAACAGTGGACTGGAGATTATGTGCTCCTGGAGTCTTTGTAGAACATTTAGGCCTACTAAACCCAGCTCTGGTGACTATGATTTATGATTACAATATGTCGAGATTGATCAACAGTGGCTTCAGAAGAAAGGGAATAATTATAGTCTATTTAGTGAGTGTATTTGACCCGAGGGAGAGTTTTATGGTTATCTGGCCACTAGTCTGACCTGCAAATGGATTCTGTCTGGCCACCCCATTCCCCTACTGTAAATCTGTCACCCTACTAAGTGGCTAAGGTGGCCTGTGTGTGTGTGTGTGTGTGTGTGTGTGTGTGTGTGTGTGTGTGTGTGTGTGTGTGTGTGTGTGTGTGTGTGTGTGTGTGTGTGTGTGTGTGTGTGTGTGTGTGTGTGTGTGTGTGTGTGTGTGTGTGTGTGTGTGTGTGTGTGTGTGTGTGTGTGTGTGTGTGTGTGTGTGTGTGTGTGTGTGTGTGTGTGTGTGTGTGTGTGTGTGTGTGTGTGTGTGTGTGTGTGTGTGTGTGTGTGTGTGTGTGTGTGTGTGTGTGTGTGTGTGTGTGTGTGTGTGTGTGTGTGGAGATTATATTTGTCATGGAAACCCTGCAGAATCCAAATTTGGGGATCACATTCACCGCTTGCGCTCCAATCCGATGACCCGATGTCTCCCTTTTCCCCTCTCCTGTTGTCCTTACAGATTTACTTGAACCACTTGGCCAACTACATCCCCAATGCCTGGAACTACGAGCGAGGCTGCGGCGTCTGCGACATGAACATGCTCGACTTGTCTCAGCTCAAAGTAAGTGAACGTCCTTTTTTTTTCTCCGTAAATGGGGTTTTATTTGGAGAGCCCCCCCCCCCCTCTCTCTCTCTCTGTATCTCTCTCTCTCTGTATCTCTCTCTCTGTATCTCTCTCTCTCTCCCTCTCTGTAGAGACCTTTCGAAACAAACGTAGACCGGGCATGCCACAACGTTCCGTCTGTCGGGGGGGGGGGATGTCTCGGAGCGTTCCGTATTTCACCAGACGAGATACGGCAGATTCCCTGGTGGCACTGCAGCGCTGACTCCTCGTCCAACAATAACAGGCTATATGCCCTCGACTCCTTCCAGACCCTTATTAAAAGAGTATAAGGGAAGAGGAAGCAGTACACTGCTGCTGCTGTGGTGCAGGATATGGCTTTTGGGGTTTTTACAAGGGCTCACTTAAAGGGGTGTCACTGCCGACCAGCCCGCTTTTTAGTGGGCTTCTCAGAATGGGCTTTCGTCCGCAGCGGTTAAGTCGCAGCGGTCGCCCTGAAAATTTGTCACAGAGTTCAGCCAAGGCTGACGACATATAGACATACGGCAGATACTGTAGGATGCGACTGTCTCCGGCTATGTCTGTCCAGAAAAACACCGCCCGTCTTTCCCTGTCGAGATGTTCCCACTGTCTGCGCACAAGCACAGTCAAATTAAAATTAAAGGGTACAGCTGCGATTTTGTAAAAACAGAGTAGGGGACATTTACTGTCTCCTGTTTAGTCTTTTAGTTGTTTGTTTTCATTTCTCCAATTCGAGGGATTTGCCCTCTAGCACTTGCAAAGAGATTAAATGTACATTATTCTCAACAGGCTTATTTTACTTTACTTTTTACTTTTCACCAAATGCAGGACAGCATGATGATTCTGCGGGACAGTAAAGTAATACTGAATACAATATGTAAGATCAGATATAATGTATAAAGCATTTGATCTATTGGGGCGACAGTGGCTTAGGAGGTAGAGCGGTTGTCTGATAGTCGGAAGGTTCCTGGTTCGATTCCCGCTCCTCCCGGGCAGCGTGTCGAAGTGTCACTAAACCCCTCATGTGCAGGTTTGCACCTTGCATGGTCACCTCCGCCGTCGGTGTGTGAGCGAATGGGTGAATGTGAGGAACAAAAATTGTAAAATGATTTGGATAAAAGCTCCTGTATAAATGCACCATTTACCATTTATCTAAATATAAGCATTTAGATTAATTAACTGATTTCTTAAAAGCACAGTAGGCTAAGTAGGTCAAATAGACCAAATGACTAAGGAACTAAGGAACACAAGTTTTCAGCACCATGGAGAGTACTGTGCGCCATATACTGTAGGCCTTTAGAGGAATTCATATTTCTTGCTGGACCGCGCTGCTTAGAGCCTTCTGACAAAGAGGTTATTGATAAAACTGTCAGAGAGAAATCTGCTTTGACTTGAGCTCTTCACGAGATCCACGCTGCATCGAATTATCAGGTCCATTCACGCACCGCTCAGGTCACATGTGCAGCTCCAGGGGCCAGTGAAACTGAAAGCTCTGGGCTGTAGTTACTGTAGTTACTCAAACTGCGGCCCAAAACACAGCTCGCAGTAGCGTCTTGGAGAAAGGAGGCACTAGCAAGCAGGGAGACGCTGGTGTGTAGGCGTAAGTCTATTATAGACTACCAGAAGCAGGGATAAATCGTATCCCCACTGGTGATAAAAACGACCAGAGGTAGAGACATCAAAAGCAGAGGTAG
Organism: Notolepis coatsorum; assembly: GCF_963971535.1. Lineage (NCBI taxonomy): Eukaryota > Metazoa > Chordata > Actinopteri > Aulopiformes > Paralepididae > Notolepis > Notolepis coatsorum. The sequence goes on along the minus strand of NC_140176.1, from coordinate 46,687,092 downwards.
GGAAATCCCTCAAATCCCCCCTCCTCCGGCAAATTGCACCCTGGGTACAGCAGTGAAGGGAGTAAAGTAAAGCACCATCCTCACACTACCGTACATAAACAATGCAAAATGTATTTTTTGCTGCGACCAGCAGCTCTATAGTTTGCTCTGTTGGTCAGTTGGTTGGTTTGTCCGCAAAATGCCCCACCCTCTAGCAGCCACAGTTTGCACCCTAGGAGGCTGAAACTGTCCATGGAGGTCAAGTGTGTGTGTGTGTGTTTTCATACCAATTGGCTAAAAGTGGGCATGGCAATGGGAGTGGCCTGTCACAAAGGCGCATAACTTCCAAATGGATTCACAGACTCGCACACGATTTTGGAGAAAGGTTGGTCATGACCCAAAAACTGTTCATGTCAGTGGGAGTGGCCTATAACAAAAAGGTGCTAAACAGATTAATGTAAGATTCGCAGCTATTGCAAATACACACTTGTTAGAAAAGTATTTTTCTTAGATAAAAAAAAAAAGAGAGGAATAAGAGGAAGAAGAGAACTGTAGGATAAGATCTGCAGATCCCATGAGGCATTTACTGTAATACTGTGAGCTCCATGAATGGCTTCAATTCAGCAGCTCGTCTGGACCCCATTCAATACAAACCTGACTATATAAATGACATCTGTGTGAAGGAAAGTTCTCAATAACCTTTCAAACCGAATACACACACAAACACACAAACACACAAATAAAATGCTGCCCCCTAATAATAATGACCGGGGGCTCTGGAATGCCACTGCTATATTGGACTCTTGTGATGCTGCTCGGTGACAGACTCCCTGTTCTAGTGGAGGGTGGAGGGTTCTGAGGAAATCAGGTCATCTGGGAACACTGGACTTGCTGTGCCCAGGCCTGGAGGAGAGAGGGGGTAAGGCTGGGTCATTTGACTGCCCTGCCTGTTGCTATGTACACTGTGGTTTTTGGGGGCAGTCATAGGCCCTAGCTAGCACAGACCCGCGTTGTTAGCTGTCCCTCTACACTGAAAAGGTCCAGTAGTGGAGTCCAGTGTACGCGTAAGCTAGATCCCCCCCCATTGTCTCTCTCCCTCTCTCTCTCTCTCTCTTTTCTTTTTTCTTCTTGGTGTTTTCTCCGTGTCAGTAACGATTAGAGGTTTTGATGAGAGCCCTTCTCTCTGTCTTCGGTCTTTTTCATTTTCTCTCTTATCCCCGGCGACCCGTCTGTTAGTTGAGGGCGTTCTTCTGCCCCGTCGTTACCCTGAGACACAGTAGTTTTGCGGAAACTCACAAATTAGATGGTTCGACTCTGGGTCCTTTTTCATCCCTGGCCAGACCTTCGCTGTGAACTGGTCAAGAGCATGAGACCAGACAGAGGCGTGTGGGCTTGGAGCCTGTCATGGGAAAATGCTTTCTTTCCTCTCCTCACTCTCTCTCTCTCTCTCTCTCTCTCTCTCTCTCTCTCTCTCTCTCTCTCTCTCTCTCTCTCTCTCTCTCTCTCTCTCTCCTCTCTCTCTCTCTCTCTCTCTCTCTCTCTCTCTCTCTCTCTCTCTCTCTCTCTCCTCTCTCTCTCCCTCTCTCTCTCTCTCTCTCTCTCTCTCTCTCTCTATCTCTCTCTGTCTCTGCATCTCTCTCTCTCTGTATCTCTCTCAGCTATACGTGGCATGCTGTATTGGTAGTCGTAGCCGCTAAACCGTTATTTCATTCGTAACACATTTTGAATGTTTTATTTACTTTATTTATAAATGTGTATATGCTTACCTCACTGCAAAGTCATGAACAGGCAACCTCCTTCATTGTGTGTGTGTTTTACATACATATTAATATTCTGATATAATCCTGGGAGTATTCCATTTGACAATAACCACCATAACCTCATATCCCAACTATGAGAAACTCAAATAAGACCACTGGTACATTCTGCTATTAGCTGGGATACCTCACCCCGTGAACCTTTGGCTTTTGTTGAGTTCCACTTCCCTCTCGCAATATTCTGTTCACTTATAGGCTACAGAGACATTTGGTCCTCCAATCACAATAACTTTCTTCAGTTGTGATTGGATGATCAAGAAAAGAGGGCAGGGCTTGAGATAGGCCAATTGGGATAATGAAAATGTCTATTAACACCTTATGCTATTGATGGGGCGGCAGTGGCTTAGGAGGTAGAGCGGTCGTCTGGTAAGGTTCCCGGTTCGATTCCGGCTGCTTCCGGCAGTGTGTCCTTGAGAAAGACGTATAACTTGCTTGCATGGTTGCCTCTGCTGTCGGTGTCTGAATGTGTGGGTGAATATGAGGCATAAGTGCTTTGGATAAAAGCTCTATAATATAAATGCAGTCCATTTACCATTCATCAAATACTTTAACCTGGATAGTAGCAAGTATCCAGAATAGTAACGTGCATGTAAAAACACTCATTGCCTTTTGTCATTGATAATTGCAAACGCACATGTGAACCACTTATAGAGTACTGTATGTGAGATATATGTGCCTCATACGTTCTCTGGGTCATATAACCGCACTGGAAGCAAGTGGGTGACATCACTGAAGGGGCCCAGGGCTGCAAGTATTAGTGGTTGACTGTTTATGAATTCATGTGCGAGCTTATGTGTGTTTTAAAAAGTGGAAAATGTTCTCCCATGAATGCAATTATTGTTTCTCACTGTTTAGCTTATGTGACATGAAGTGTTAACATTTTGTGATTTATGTTAAATAAAATTCCACAGCTAAGACGTGCTGGTGGGGCTAGTATTAATTATGTCTTCTTGTCTAAACAGGAATATCCCAGAGTGATGATCGGGGTGTTCATTGAACAACCAACGCCCTTCCTTCTAGAATTCTTCCAGCGAATTCTCACACTGGATTATCCTAAAGATAAACTCAGCATCTTCGTCCATAACAACGTGAGATTATTTCCCCATTCTCCTCCTAATCCTTATCCTCCTTCTCTTCTCCTCCTTTTTATTCTTCTTCTCCTATTTCTTCTTCTCCTTATTTCTCTTCTCCAGCTCCTCCTCCCCCTTCTTCTGATCCTTCTTCCTCTTCTTTTTATTCATCTCCTTCTGCTTCATCTTCTCCTTCTTCTTATCATTATTATCCTCCTCTCCCTATTCCTCCGTCTTCTTCTGCTCCTTCTTTTTCATCATCTTTCATCATCATCCAACTCCTTCATCTTATCCTTCTTCATCCTCACCATCTTCTTCTTCCCCCCCCCCTTCATCTCTTTCTTCATTTTCTCCTTCTTCTTCTCCTTCTTCTTCTTCTTCTTCTTCTTCTTCTTCTTCTTCTTCTTCTTCTTCTTCTTCTTCTTCTTCTTCTTCTTCTTCTTCTTCTTCTTCTTCTTCTTCTTCTTCTTCTTCTTCTTCTTCTTCTTCTCCTTCTCCTTCTCCTTCTTCTTCTCCTTCTTCATCATCTTCATCATCTTCAACTCCTTCATCTTCTTCATCTTCACCATCTTCACCTTGGCTCCTAGTTAGTGGCTCTCTCCCCAGTTAACTCCAGCTCTCTTCTCCATCTTGTCTTTTCTCAGGAGGTTCACCACGAGAGACACATGCAGAAGTTCTGGGAGGAGAACAAGAACGTGTTCGGCAGCTTCAAGGTTGTGGGTCCAGAGGAGTATCTGAGTCAGGGAGAGGCCCGGAACATGGGCATGTACGTGCTTCTCTGCTCGCTCTTCTATCACCACACAGATCTCGGCCTTGTGGGTTTGACACAAAAAGATATTCCCGCTAACAAACCCAAATGATGGTGTGCTACATAAGAGTTATTGTGAGTTAATCATAGTCAAAATGCAAATGAACCCAGGATCTTTAAGCCACTAAATGGTGCCGCCATAATTGCTGTTTTCCTTGCTACAGTGAGCTTCTTATATTGCTGCTGAAAGGTGTCCAGTGTGAGTAGAGAATCCTGAGCATGAATAACAGAGGGGCATATTTCTCATTCACAGTTGGTTCTGATTAACCCTCTTGGCCCACAGGTGTTCATTTCAAACTAAGCCTTTATGCACTGATGCAGTTTAATATGGCTCTAAGATTACCAGAGGAACAGTTTGTCAGCCCTTACAGAAAAGCCACATTAATTGAAAAGAAAATGTGAAACACTGTTTTCTCACATGCAGTTTCCAACCTCATTTTACATTTAGCTGATGCTTTTATTCAAAGCGACTTACAACTTGTAAACTTGTATACAACAAGTCAGCAGGAGGGGTACACCTCTGGTGGCTAAGGGTAAGAGGTATTGTTAGTCTTGAGTGCTTCTGAGTGCTCTGTTTTTGTCTGTTTTTTATTGAAAAAGTGTGGTTTTAGTCGACAAGAGGAACATTTGACGGGTTTCAGCTATCCTGTCCCGGGAAGTTCGTTCCACCACCTTGGAGCCAGGACAGATAATAGCCTGCTTCATTTCAATGTGACCCCCCAGGAGCCCAAAGAGGAGTGGGTCTCAGGTGGCCGGAAGATGCAGAGTGTAGGGATTGTGAGGGTGTGTAGTTAGAGATCATTGACCGGAGGTAGGAGGGAGCCATTCCCCTGGTTGTACGGAATGCCAAGTCATGAACCTTGAATCGGATTTGTGCTGCAATGGGAAGCCAGTGCAGCTCTCTGGGAGGAAGAGAAGAGATCAGGCAGGTAGCTGCATTCTGTATGAGTTGAAGCGCCTTGGTGGCACCAGCCAGTAAACCAGCTAGCAGTGCATTGCAATAGTCGAGGCAAGACATGACTGTTGTTTGCTAAATTAGTTGGGTGGCTTCTTTTGTCAGGAAAGTTCAGGTTGTTACTCGTCATCCAGGCAATGTCAGATAGGCAGGCGGAGATCCATTCAGAGACTTGGATATCTGAGAGAAGAAAGGAGAGGAAGAGTTGAGTCATCAGCATAGCAGTGGTATGAGAAGGCATGATAAGTGATAATGTTACCCAGAGATTTGGTGTAGAAAGAGAATAGGAGGGGTCCAAGGGCCGCGCTTGCTGAGTGAAAAGCCTCTGTGGAGTGACTGGTCTTGAAGCCTGACTGATTTGGGTCCAGGAGGTTGTTCTGTAACAGATACTCAGTGAGCTGGTTGGATACAGCATGTTCTAGTGATTCAGAGAGGAAAGAGAGAAGAGAGACAGGGCGATAGTTATCTATGATGGTGGGGTTGAGGGTTGGTTTTTTGATGAGCAGTGTGACTCTGGCTTGTTTTTAGAGAGGTGGGAACCACTCCTTGTGTTGAGGGAGGAATTGATGGTTGTAGTCAGGAATGGGAGGATGGGTTGGGTGCGATGGTCTGGAGGAGTGGGGAGGGTATCGAGTCCAGCTGGCATGTAGTGGGACGGTTCAACATCACCAGTGTCAGAACTTCAGCGTCTGAAAGGGGAGAGAAAGATGACAACGTGAAAGATGAGATTCCTGTTTCAGCACTTGTGGATGGGGGTTGGGAAAAGCAGCTGTGGATGTTTTCTACTTTTTTCTCAAAGAAGGTGGCAAAGTCCTCAGCAGAGAGAGGAGGAGGGAGGACATGGTGGTATGCAGTTTGTGGAGGTTCAATCGTATACCATAACCCTATGAATAGTGACTTCAGAGTGATGTGCACATCTAATTTAAGAGGATCTGTGCATCACTCCCACATGTTCCCATGTCTGTTTGTGGGGAATGCATTTTTGGAACCCCATGTGTGCACTGTTCATGGCATTGTCAAGGATTAGCTTTCCACAGCTGTAAACAGGCTCAGCTGTAGGGGAAACTGCAGAACCAGCTGGCCACGGGTCATTAATGTTTGGACCATGTGGTCTAATGGTGCTTGGTATGGGCCGGGGTAGAGTCAAGCTTTACATCCAGTGCATTTTTGTCGTTCTTCTGGCCGGTTGCAGGCAGACAGGTGTCGAGTCTCCACCGGTCAGCCCAAGGCCAAGTATGCAGAGATAGGAGGTTTTAAACAGACGTGTCAACATCTTCTTTTTTCAATAATATTCTTATTCTTATTTTTCTTTTACAAAACATATATACGTTTATAAAATAATATTAAAATCGAAATAAAAACAAAATACATATACACCCCCCCCCCCTTCAGCCAACAAAAACATACAAACCAAATAAACAATAAATAAACAAAAGAATAGTACACAATAAATACTAAATAATCAATAATCAATCAAATCTATGAAAGGTGATCACATACTATAAAACTCTTCCCCCTACTATATATGTCAGTGTTTCTAGTGCCAGCCTGTTAGACATATCTTTGATCCACTGACCTGATCAGGTCTCCGAGCCTCCTTCCATTTTAAACCAATCACATGTTTAGCTTGTAGCAGACAGAAATCTATTTGATCAGTTTGTGTTTCTTTACATTCACAATAAAATCTTCAGGGTATAATGTGTAGTAAACATAGTAGAGCCTCAACAGGAACAACTGTCAATTTAGAAATCAGTTCTAGTAGACCATTTTTTTAAGGACAGTTTCTGGTGGCATCTCTCTAGCTTAACTAGCATGTTGCCGGTTGGTCAAATCACACTACTCTAAAGGTAGAAGAAGAAACATATAGCAGGTTAATCCCAATATAACATAGTCCAATATAGTCCATAGTCCAATATAGTCCATAGCCCAATATAACATAGTCCAATATAGTCTATAGTCCAATATATATTATACCTCATTTTTGCATTTTGTACATTTTAGTTTTGTGTGTTTGGTCTTTACTCTTTTACTTTTTTACTCTATGAAGCACAATATCAGGAGAGTCATACAGAACCAAGCATTTCACTATAATGTTCATGTACCTTATATGTGACAAATAAAAAACAAAACAAAACTATAGTCCAATAAGCTCAATCGCCCTATGACTTAAGGCTGGCCATAACAATATCACATGCGAAACATGTCTTCTATCACCGTATCAAATGAGATCACAATGCTGTCACATAAGCTACATGTGATAAGCAGAGTGTTTGACAGACACAGTAGCCAGGCAATTTCACAGGTGCAACCCACCACCCCCCTACCGATCCTGATTGCTCTGTGTTGAGTAAATGTAGTCTGTTGTCATGGCAATAGGCCAACTCTGCGAGGCCCCCGATCACAGAGATCCTGTCACAGGGAGAGCATGCCTAAGATCATCGGCCAGGATGGTCCCATAATGATACGGTGTAGGTTTTATCAGCAGTCTGTAATCTTGTTGTGATTCCTTGTCCTCTGATAGCTCCAAACCACCCCAGAACCAGTCTCTGTAATACAGAATGACAGCTTATACTTTGGAACTAATAAATTCCAAGTTGTGGTTGGCAACGATTTCAAAGTATCCCCAGTAGCTCGGCATGTTATAAGCATGATCGGTGATTGGAGCTTGGTTAAGTAATCGCATCTTTCCCTGCCTGTGTTTTTCCCCAAACTAGGGATCTTTGTCGCAAGGACGCCGGATGTGACTACTACCTGAGCATCGACGCGGATGTGATGCTGACCAACCGGCAGACACTGAAGGCCCTCATTGAGCAGAACAGGTACAGATATTGTCATTGACCTGTCTCAAACCCTGCCCTATTTTCTCGACCCTCCAATCACAACTGTTGATCAAGAAAATAGGGTGGGGTCAATTACCAGTTTGCTACTTGATGATCCCACAGTAGTCGTTTTCTCCACTGAGACTTGGCAGGGTGTCAAATCTCATGGAAGCATAACCTCAAGTGTATTTGCCTATTTGTATTATACGGTACAACATATTTATCATGACTTTAGTCAAAACAAACTTGATAATTTGTTTTGTTATTTTGCTCATAAGATAAGATATTCCTTTATTGATCACCTAGGGGGAATGTGGGCGTCATAGCAGCATGGGGGAGGGGGGAGGGGAGGTACAGGTATGGGCAGGGTAATAGTAGAAAGACATAAATATAGGCAATAAAAAAGATCTCAATATAAAAATATGAGAACAAATAAACAGTGTAAACATTATAATTAACTCTGAATATAAAAATATGAGAAAAAACTAAGTGTAAACAAAGGTGCAGATGAGCGTCTGTATGCCCTATCCGTTATATTATGTTACAATAAATATAGGTTATAAAGAATTTGAATATGAAAATATACTATCAGTAAAAGTAAATAGTGCAGAAGCATGCAGCAGTGACACAGAAGGTGTTTCTAGTTTACAAATAAACAAAGGCAGTGATGGTTTAGGAATGAGGAACTGCTAAGTTATGAGTGAATTATTCAAAATATTTTGACACTGTATTTGAAATGCATCTCAGCCAATCACAACGCGAGAGATCTGAGCTAACTGTGGGTGCCGGTGGCCCTCCAGATACCTCCATCACGGCAGTTGTTTTCTTCCATAGCGACTAACGTGTATTCCACAAGCAGCAAAAACCACAGGGACATTACAGTTGAGTGCATGAACGGTTAAAAATAAACAGTTCTGGCTTCCTGTTTTGCCTCGGCCGCATGGAAACGGTGCGAGGCTCGATTGCGCTCAACTTGAAATGCCACTCCACATTATGCAAAAAGTAAACATGCACCCCCCCCCCCCCCCCCCCCCTTCCCTGGCCTTGCCTGTGATTTAACTTTGAAAGTGACCCAATAAAACAGATGTCTTTGTGGCCATGGCATACATTTTGTGACATGCTAGACCGCTAGTGGCCTGAGGCGAAAGCCCTTTCGAGGATATTTAAAGGCGGCATGGGAATTGTGCTGCTGGCACCGGCACTCTGGGAGGGGAATGTGCATCTTAACACTGGAAAAAATAAGTGACACTTTATTCCACCAGTTTGAATCGAAACCACTGCGGCAGATGCTGAAGATGCAAATGTATTTTCAATCTCGGGTTCTGCTTCACGATAGCAGAATTCTAGTTCAATATTTTGAGTACCTCAGATGAAGAACCTGTCTGTTTTAAGTTTTCAGAGGAACACTGTTTTCAAACTTCATCATCTAAAGTTGGTAAGTCAGAGTGTTGTGTTCACTCATAGTTAAAGACAGTGAAGGTTGAGTTTCTTCAGTGAATTAGGTTAACTTCACAACTGCAAAAGTGCACTTTTTTTTTTTACTGACCGAATTTATTTATTAGACTTGACAGATCAGCTATATAAGGATCCTGTTCTAACATGTGTCATGTAGCCTATGTCTCTTGTCCCTTGTTCTGTCTTGGATGTGTATAAGTGCAGCTGTTTGCCGTATTCATGCCTTAAATTGCCCCTTGCGGGACTAATAACGTTTTTTTTATTGAATTTAATTGAAATACACAGAATGTCCAAGAACATTTTTAAACAGATTTATATGGTTCTTCAGTGCAAGGGTTCACTTGTTGGTTTGGGTTTAGAGGTGTAAAAGTCCAGTGGTGTATTGGCTGTTTGGTAATGCTGTTTCCTTTTTTGAATACAGCCCGGTGACCATATAGGAGGTTGTTGATACTCTGTGAGATTGGATTGGCAGCCCTGACCTCCAAGTGTGGGCTTGAGTATTTAGATACATTGTGTTCCGTCAGACCGCTGTGAAACCCTGTATGTATAATGTGGTGGTTGGCAGACGCTGAGATGTCATTTAGGTTTTATCCAATCTGACAGAATCGCCATCTCTTCCATTCCCCTTGTTCCCTACAGAAAAATAATTGGTCCCCTTGTCACTCGACATGGTAAGCTGTGGTCCAACTTCTGGGGAGCCCTGAGCCTGGATGGTTACTACGCCCGCTCGGAAGACTACATCGACATTGTCCAGTCGAAGCGCGTGTAAGTCCCATGAGGTCTGGACTCCCGCTGTAAAGGGGACATATGTTAGTCCTTTTCAACAAGTTAATATAGGTCTTTGAGGTCTCCTAAACATGTCTTTGAAGTTTCTTGCTGGGGGGGAAAAACACTCAGATTAAGCATTCTAGCAGTCTCTATACCCCTCTGTTTCAGTCCTGTTCTCAACGGGCTGTTTCTGTGCCCGTAACCAGCGAGCCGCTTTTATCGTACAAATACGATAATTATATTACATCTAGCCGGCCTGCTTCTGTGCTCGTAACGAGCGAGCCACTTTTATCGTACAAATACGATAATTATATTACATCTAGCTGGCCTGTACCGTCGGAACGCAATTCAGATCCAACTTTCTGACTAGACGTCGCAGATCAAAATATGACTAAAAATCCAGCAATAGCATAGCAATCATGTCATTAAAAATGTTGTTGGAAACATATTTTAGGTTCAGCTTTGGTTAGAAAAGAGAAGATTTACACGCGAGATTTACTCCATCTCATCACTCACATTTTATTAACATATCTTCACACGCACGTTAACTACGGCGATTGTGGCTGCTATTCTGAACGGCTCGTTTCAAGAGGGAGGGTTCTCGTCACAGCTGAACTGCAGAAAAGGCACAATGCATATTATTTTTCTCAATCTGCAAAAAGTTAAAACAATGTACATATTTAACATTTTCTCAGTGCTGGGACAACCCCTCATTCTGCAAAAACAATACAACACACAGGAAAAGAAAATGTTCACAATAGATCCCCTTTAACAGGGCTGACACATCCGTCTCCACCAGATTTGTGTCCTAATCATGTGTCAAACTGATTATTAAAAAATCTGAGACACCACTCAGTAACCCTTCAAAGTGACCAAAGTGACTTTATTTGTCATTGTACAGGAGTACAACGAAATCCAGTGCAACCCCTCAGTGGTACTATTACATATTCGACTCTACACACAAAGTACAAAAAATAAATATTAAAAATATATCTGTATATTGCACTAGTCATCAGAGTTCAGCAGTATCTTATTGCACTTAGCCAGGAGATTATTGCACAGGGTATTATTGCACACACACACACACACACACACACACACACACACACACACACACACACACACACACACACACACACACACACACACACACACACACACACACACACACACACACACACACACACACACACACACACACACACACACACACACACACACACACACACACACACACATGCAGCATAGTCGACTCAACTCACAAAAAGTATAAAAACATGACTACCTAATAAATAGTCTGTATATTGCACTAGTCAGAGTACAGCAGTATATTATTGCACCCAGCCAGGATATTATTACACAAGTCATTATTGCACAGATGTTATTGCACAGTCCCACGATATTATTCACAGTATCATAGTTTTTTGACAGAGTTCAGTTCTTGAACACATGGGTAAGAAATAGCGGTTTATCATCATGAATCCACGTTTGGAATATAACAAGCAGACGAATCGACGGTGATCATAATTCCATAGCATATTCCACTGCAGACGACAGCGTCTGAGCGTGTTTTTCTGCGGGTCCTCGACAGTTCCCGCCAAGATCCTTTTCTCTCTCACCCTCCCCCACCCCCTGCGCTGTCCTGGACCAGACCTGTGGTCACGGGGGCGACATGTTGACTATAATGAATCCCCCTGGATTCCCAACAATATGAATTATGGCTTACCCCTGTCTGTCTTCTCTCCAGGGGGGTGTGGAACATTCCATTCATGGCCCATATATACCTCATAAAGGGCGACACCCTGAGGACCGAATTACAGGAGAGGAACTATTTTGTACTGGAGAAACTGGACCCAGATATGGCTCTGTGCAGAAACGCCAGAGAACTGGTAAGAACACGACTCACACACGTGTCCTTAGAGGCCTCATGTGTTATGAACCAGGTTGACTCAGATATTGTAATATTGATTTGTATGTATGTAGTGTATGTAAGTATTGTTAGCATCCTATTAGCATGTCTATACAAGGATAATAAGAGTTTATGAGGCCCTACCGGCTCTAGAATACATTGAATTATATCGAATAACTAGCTCCTGTCATGATCACTATTGCAATTGACAGCATTGTGGTATATTATTGTCATCGGAGCTCAAAATAAACCACAAAAGATTTGTTTAAATTTTTTACCGTTTATATGCTGCAACTAGCATGTCTAACTGGAGATACAGTGTCCTCTTAAATGTAAAGTTCATTTTTGAGGTTTACTTGACTTCAGATAACAATATGGTCAATATGTAGACATGGTAATGGACACAAGCATACATTGGGATATTGGGTGTTAATCCCTCCCCCTAATATTATATTTAAAATTTAGCGACCACAAATTCTGCAACTTATGTTTAAATAGCCGCCACTACCACAGGAGCTATAGATTAACCAACGTTGTTAGTTGATGAATGCAATGTGTGTTAACGCTGACAAAAGGCCTTCCAGCTCCACTGTGAACCAAAGAGGAGAGACTGGCAAGTATAAAGCAGCTTGAAATGTGCTGCTCGTCTGTTGTCAAGGCATGATCTTCCTCTGTTTACGACAGCCTCTGTGGTGCGTTCGAGGTTCTCCGCTCCACTTACGTATCCCATCACCCTCTCTTCTCTCTCGGTCCTCTTTGTCATGTGGACTGCGGACAGCACACCCGACAGCGATGTGTGGCTGGCTGGCTGACTGACCGACGTTTCGATTTGTTTAGTTTTGTCCTGCATTTTTTCCTACCCCTTCAAACACAGACATATAAACTGCGACTGCCTGTTTTATGTGACCGTCACGCCCCGTGCTAACTCAATAACCGCTGCTACACACCATGTCCAAACTATCTGCGTCTTTGGATTTGCCCGGCTTTTTATGTCTTTCCCCCCAGCATGCTTTGCTTCCATCATAACCACCAAAAACATCAGCTTCAGAGGGAATCTTGCTCTTTATTTATTCATTATTTACTTCATTCTCTCTCCTCCTGGGTTGCTATGTATGTGACATACAACGTATACTGTATGTCATGCTCTCTCTCTCTCTCTCTCTGCCTCTGCGAAACTTAATATGTGACACGGTTTATATGGTGTTTTTCCTCCATTTTTTAGACCAGTCAGAGAGAAAAAGACTCCCCCTCTCCGGAATCATTCCATATGCTCAGGCCCCCAAAGGTTTCCTTTTGTCTTGATTATTATATATCATACTATATATATATCTCACCATCCATTTCCAACGGGTTTACCACTGTACTGCCATTCCGTTTATCTTGCCAAGTATTTCATTTTTTTACTCGCATGAAGAGATTTAACCTCCTCCTTTTGAGAATTTTC